>NC_056728.1:1371900072-1372102572 GCF_019279795.1 Protopterus annectens | reverse complement strand
AAAATGAAACAAAAAACTTTTTCAGTTTAAATAATTATAACAAATTAAACATAATATAAAACACTGGTTAAGAAATTATACAAGTTATATGTCAATCCTTTAATATTTAGGGAAATTTTAGACAGTTTGCTGAGAAATTAAAGGTAAGTTAGTCTAATACAAACAGGAATTGCAATATGAAGTGAGGGAGAAATAGGCTTATGCAATATTTAGACAGAAAGTCAGGAAATGGAATTTGATAGCAATAAGGAAGTAAGTGAAGAAGGGAGAGTAAGGAGGTATAAGAAACAAAAAGGTACTTGTTCACATTTAGGGATATAATTTATCCTGGTTTTGGGCAAGAATAAAACCAGATTTTAGCTAGGAAGTCTTTTACAGCAGTTTTGAAAGATGGGGAGGGAGGGCATAGACCCGATAGATACAGGTAAGGAGTTCCAGGCCTATAACCAGCAGATTTGCTACTTTTGTAGACAAACTGACTGGGAACACAGTTGTGTAGAAAGTGCTTTCGTTTTATACAAGCTCAAGGTTTCATACAACTTCAGATGTTAATACAGATAAAACAGTATTGTTCTGGTTATATTTTATTTAATACTAGTGTAGCACTTCATTTTATTTTTATAAAAGAAAATAGTATTTTAGTTGTATACAAGTTCAAATGTTAATATAAATAAAACACTATTGTTCTGGTTATATTTTGTGTTGTTTAACATTTTGTCTGTTCGTCAATTTGCATTTGAAAGTTAGTATCCCACAATTCGACTGGAGTGAAGGGCTGAGTTACATAATTATGTAGGCAGATTTTATGTTAATCACCTTCCAGATTTTTAGCTAGTTGTACCTATATTTTCAAGGGCCTTTGTCCAGATTTTTGATGTTCCCAGGTTGAAAGGTATGGTTGGTATACATAATTAACAGGGAGGCATGCCCTCTGGGGGAAAAAAAGATTTTTTTTCTTTGTATTTTAGTATTTTAGGGTTCAACAAAAAACTTTCACTGGTTTGTGGAGTGTGTCATTTGCAGAACTGTCCCTAACTTTATATATCTGTCCTGGAGCCTTTACAAGCCTAGCCCATAGGATTACCCAGTCATCGTGCCAGCCGACCTTAGTTTCCAGTGCCTCTGTTGAGTAGGGCCACTGAAGTGATCCCAGGGGTGAATTTTCTATTTCCCATCCACTCATCAAGATTTCTTTTGAAGAAGGCCAGTGAGATGCTCCATGTGACATGTATGGGATGTCTATTCCATAGCACGGGCAGTCTCTGGGTTATGAAACTGTCCCTCCAGCAAGTTCTGTTGATTGTGGTAATGGGGGTGAGGTCTCTGGAGAGTGTGGTGTGGAGGGATTGGGATTTCTTTACATGTAGCATTTCTAACAGAGCTGAGTCAGACATGGCTTTGTAAATCAAGCAGAGATCACTTCTAAGTAGGCGATATGAGACAGAGAATATCTGGAGTTTTTTTTAGTCTGTCCATACAGGACAAGTGTTTAAGGCCTAAGATCCTCTTTGTGAGGTACTTTTGCGGGCTCTCCTGTTGTCGCAGATGTCTAGTGAGGTACATGCCAAATGGGGCATTGTACTCGATGACTGACCTAATGAAGGAGGAGTAGAGGGAGATAATGACCTCTTTCTTCCTAGATGCAAAATCCTTAGTAATGAGATGTGCCACATAGAAAGACTTTCTGACCACAGTGGCAATGTGGTGGTCAAAAGAGAGGATGCTGTCATCCTGTGTTCCCAGATGTCTTATAACACTTTCTGTGTTCAGTGGACTACCATCTAATTCATGGGAACCGGGTTTTTCCCAAATGGGATGACAACACATTTTTTGGCATTGAGTTTAAGGCCATGGTTCTGACACCAGTCGCTGATCTCAGTGATGCCTTTCTGTAGGATGTCAAGATCACTTGGGCAGTTAATAATAGCTCCCAGTTTGCAATCGTCTGTGACCTTTGTCAGCCAGAGTCCCTTCATGTTGGCCTGGACTTCATAGAAGTAGATACCAAACAGGAGAGGACCAAGGATTGAACCCTGTGGGACTCCACTCATGACTGGTCAGCAGTCTGACTTGGAGTCAGCTACTTTCAGACTGTGGGTTCCATCTGTGAGTCAGTTTGCAATCCACCTAGTGATATAGGGATTGAGGCCTAGCTTACTGAGTTTTTCTATGATTCCTAAGTGGGGAATGGTATCAAAGGCCTTGGCCAGATCAAGGTAGGCTGTATGAACCACACTACCTTCATCCACAGCTCTGGTGACTGACTCAAAGAAGTCAACCAGATTGAGCAGGCATGATCTACCCTTCACAAAACCAAACTGTGTGGGATACAGACTTTGGATATTACCTATATCCTTGTTTATTAGGTCCATGATGATGCATTCCATAGCTTTGCATATCAGATTCATCAGGCCAATGTGGAGATAGTTCCCAGGGTCTGTAGTCACTCCTCCTTTGGGGAGAGGGATGACTGTAGCAGTGTGCCATTCAGTAGGGACAAAGCCTGAGGTGAGACTGTGACTGAACAGGGCACACAGGTGAGGTGCCAGTTCACTCTGTAGTTCATGTAGAACACAGTCAGGGATATTGTCAGATCCCATAGAATCTGTATTCTTGGCCTTGGACAGTGCTGTTTTAACCTGTGCAGCAGTAATACTGGGTGCCTGGTAATCTACTGGTATTGTGATTGGTCCTTTGGGGGGGGTAAAGTTGGCACTGAATCTGTCGGCCAGTATGTTGGCAATATCTATTGGCTTGGTATAGGAGGTACCACTGTGCAGTATCTCTGAGAAAATCTGGGTTTTGCCGTGGAGATTCTTTACATAACTACAGAAGGCCTTGTGGTTGTCTTTACTATCTGCTGTAATTCTGTTTTCATAGCTAGCTTCAGAGATTTGATGAGGAATCTCAACTTTTTATTGAGGCTGATAAGGGAGTTTTTCCAGTCTTGGGACTTCAGCTTATTCCGCATCAGTTTCCACCTTCTATTGTAGAGTTTGTTTAGGGCAGGGGACCACCAGATTGGCTTCCTTTTTTTGGAGGAGAGTGTCTTGGTTCTATTGGGTATGGCGAGATCCATGCATTTGTGTACGTGTTTGTACAGTGCATTGGTGAATGATCCTGCAGTTCTCCATTTGCATGGGTGCTGTAAAGTTAGCCACCTTTGATTTTAGGAACCCAAAGTTAGCTTTGGAGAAGTTTTTCATGGTGGTTACCTTTGCAGGGGGTGGGGTGGGGGTGTGGAGGAGATGTGGATTTCCAAGGTGATTAGTTTGTGATCGGATCTAACCAGGGAGGAGTTGACTATTGGTGTAGAGCAACGGTCGCCCATGTTAATAATGACCAGGTCAAGGATGTTGCTACCTCAAGTGGGGGGTAAGAATGAGCTGGTCCAGGGCATTGGAATTAATGAATTCCAGGAAACGTTGGGCAAGTGTATTGGTACACGAGTATTCTCCCCGTTAATTGAGGGGTAGCCTAAGTCACCCAGTATGAGAATGTTAGGTTGGTCCCTAAAATTCTCCAGGGTGCTTAGGAACGTGGAGTGTGAGTCTTGGGACATGGTTGGGGACCTATAGCAGGCTATGACCTGAATCGCTGTCTTACCCAGTGTTAGCAGCATCTGAAGTATCTCTGATGCGTTATGTTGGGCTACCAGTCTGGAGGTGTGCGCATCCTTTATGAATATGGAAACACCACTGCCTTTGGAGCTTTGGTCCAAGTTCTGGGACCGAAAGGTGTGGAAAGAGTTACAGCCTGGTGGTGCAGAGGTGCTTTCTGCTGCCTTGAACCAGGTCTCTGTTACAGCACAAATGCCAATTTTCTCCATTTTAAGGAATGCTTCGAGCAAGTGTATTTTGAGATTTAGACTTCTAGCATTGAGCAGCATGACCCTCAGATTGCATTTGTTTGTAGCTGTTACAGTGGTAATTTGGTCTTTGGAACGCCGCCTAAAAAGGCACTATAGGGGTGGCAATAGCCTTGGCCAGTATCCGGAAGGCCAGGGGTGACAGATACAGGCCATCTCTGGCAAAGCATTGAGGTCTGTCAATCATGTCATCCCAGGCAGATAGATACTAGACCCCCTCAGAATGACACCAGAAACATAGCCAATTGTTGAACTCAATAATTTTCTGCTTGTACTGTGGTATCATTCTGGGTGATGGTAGGATGCTGCTCAGGGCTAGGGTCATATCCGCCTGGGCTACATAATCCTAGAGTTCCTCCATGTCTCTTTTCATACAGTCCAGGGAAGCATGTCTCAGGTCATTCACACTGACAGGTATAATGACAGAGTCATATTTGTACCTGTTGTTGAGGGACCTGAGTGTGCGTTATGTGGCGGATCCTGGTTCCTGACAGGCAGCTGACTGTTACTTTCTCCTTATTCAACCTAGTGAGTGGGACATCAGTGTGCCTCACTATCAAGTCACCTAGTATGTTGGGCATGCTGTTTTGCCTTAGGGGCTTTGCTTGAGTGGCACACTGTTTAGGACAGTTATGTGTCTCGTGATTAGTATTGTGTTGTGGTGGTCGAATGCATTTCTGCCTTGGAGGTCTTCGCTGTTTAGGTAGATTTTTATTGAGAGCCTCCGAGAAGGTGGGTGTGTGGTTTGCGTTTTTATGTGAAGGCAGTGCTGGTGTGTGTTCTGGAGGGCTATGTGTTCCATGTTGTGTGGTGCAAGTGTTGACCTTCTCCTCTTGACCAGCTATTCCAGTCTTGGCTGGAGAGTGCGTGGCTTCCAATTTGGATATATAAGTGTATCTCTTGCAAGTCTGAGTGTTGGGAGATAAGAGGATAGGGCTGTCAAGTGTACATGAGGCAGTTGCTACATTGCCTCAGGATGCCCAAGTTCACCACGTTAATAGAAGAAAGCACAGAGAACTGACCTGTAGACATGTCTGGAAGGGTGGGCATTAATAATAAGTACAGGAGCTGTTTTCTTGTAGAACATTTACTGCTGGCAGCACTTTTGTGTGCTACAATAATTGCTACAAGAAGTCTGGTAAAGTGCTGGACTAATAAGCTAGTAAATGTGCAGGAGAGGAGAGACTAGCAGATGTAAGGGAAAAATTGAAGAGCAGGCTTTTTGGCACCACTCAGAAGCTTACAAACAGTCCTAGATAGAGCAAATCTGTATCTGGACTAGACTAATTACAAGAAAGGTGTGAAACAGGCGCAAACACGGGCTTTTAAACCAGAAAGTTGAAAGAGATGGAAAAATTGCCCAAACGGCCAATAAACTACAATTTCTGGACCGGAAACCACTCCTCTTGTGGTAGATCGGCTACCTAGTGCTTACCATTCCCACTGATAAGCTAGAAGGCTTCCCTCCAACACAGAAAGGCTTGAGGGGCTCAGAAGCTATCAAACAGCAAATCTTTATCTGAACTAGGCTTATGTCAGAAGCTTGAGTTTTCAGAAACTTGAAATTCATATTGTCGAGATGATATGATCAAGTTTCTGAAAACTCTAACTTAAAAAAAAAAAAAAAAACAACAAAAATCTACCCATATATGTGTGTGTGTGTATATATATATATATATATATATATATATATATATATATATATATATATATATAAAATACAGTGGATATAAAAAGTTTACACGCCCCTGTTAAAATGCCAGGTTTTTGTGATATAAAGAAATGAAACCACAATAAATCATTTCAAAACTTTTCCCACCTTTAATGTGATCTATAACCTGTACAATTCAATTGAAAAACAAACAAATCTGTTAAGGGAAAAATATAAAAAATGTACAATAAGCTGGTTGCATAAGTGTGCACATTCTTAAACTAATACTTTGTTGAAGCACCTTTTAATTTAATTACAGTATTTAGTCTTCTTGGTTACACACATGGCATCAATTAAAGAGACTCTGATTAACCCCAAATAAATTTCAGTTCTCCTAGTAGGATTTTCCTGACATTTACTCAGCTGCCTGCTACAACAAAAGCCATGGTTCGCAGAGAGCTTACAAAGCACTAAAGGGATCTCATTGCTGAAAGGTATCAGTCAGGAGAAGGGTACAAAAAAAAATTTCCACAACATTGGATATACCATGGAACACAGTGAAGACAGTCATGAAAAAGTGGAGAAAATATGGGACAACAGTGAAGTTGCAAAGAACTGGATGTCGCTCCAAAACTGATGAAAAGACAAGATGAAAACTGGTCAGGGAAGCTGCCAAGTGACCTACAGCAACACTGAAGGAACTGTAGGAGTTTCTGGGAAATACTGGCTGTGTACTACATGTGACAACAATTCTTTATACTCCGTATGACTGGACTATGGGGTAGGGTTGCAAGACGGAAAGCCTTTTCTTACACAGAAAAACATCCAGGTCCAGCTAACATTTGCAAAACAATACATCAAGTCTCCCAAAAGCATGTGGGAAAATGTGTTATGGTCTGATGAGACCAAGGTTGAACTTTTTGGCCACAATTCCAAAAGGTATGTTTGGCGCAAAAACAACACTTCACATCACCAAAAGAACACCATCCCCACAGTGAAGCACGGTAGCGGTAGTATCATACTTTGGGGTTGCTTTTCTTTAGCTGGAACTGGGGCTTTAGTCAAGGGGGAGGGACTTATGAACAGTTCCAAATACCGGTTACTTCTGGCCCAAAACCTTCAGGTGTCTGCTGGAAAGCTGAAGATGAAGAGGAATTTCACCTTTCAACATGACAATGACCCGAAACATACATCCAAATCAACAAAAGAATGGCTTCACCAGAAGAAAATTAAAGTTTTGGAATGGCCAGCCACAGCCCAGACCTAAATCCAATAGAAAATCTGTGGGGTGACCTGAAGAGGGCTGTGCACAAGAGATGCCCTCGCAATCTGACAGATTTGGAGCACTTTTGCAAGGAAGAGTGGGCAAATATTGCCAAGTCCAGATGTGCTATGCTGACAGACCCCTACCAAAGAAGACTGAATGCTGTAATTAAATCAAAAGGTGCTTCAACAAAGTATTAGTTTAAGGGTGTGCACACTTATGGAAACAACTTATTGTGCATTTTTTATTTTTTATATTTTTCCCCTAACAGATTTGTTTGTTTTTCAATTGAATTTTATAGGTTATAGGTCACATTGAAGGTGGAAAAAGTTTTAAAATGATTTATTGTGGTCTCATTTTTGTATATCACAAAAATCTGGCATTTTAAACAGGGGTGTGTAAACTTTTTATATCCACTGTACACACACACAAACACACACACACACACACACACACACACACACACACACACACACACACACACACACACACACAAGCATACATATTTGTTTTATATGCCCACTCTTCCTTGCAATCTGTCAGATTGCGAGGGCATCTCTTGTCCACTTCACTTATCCGTACCTTGATCAAAAAATTAAAACCCACTACACTTTCTGCTGATCCCTGCCGAGTACCTACAAAAATCAGCTGATGCTATTGTTATCCCATCTCAATACTAATCAATCGAACCATAGTAGAAGCTAAAATTCCCACCATCTGGAAAATATCCTATGTAATCCCACTTCACAAAGGAGGCAGCTCTACTGAATTCTCCAATTATAGGCCAAAAGCTATACTCTCTCCACTTGCAAAGATTATGGAAAAATGTATTCATAGACAACTCATGCACCACCTAATCCAGAATCACCTTATGGTAGACACTCAGCATGGCTTCCGTCCTCATCACAGCACTACTTCAGCCCTCCTAGCCTTTACCAACACCATAAACCATAATCGCAACAATAATTATATATCCTCAGCCCTCTTCTTGGATCTTTCCAAGGCATTCGATATGGTTGATCACCAACTTTTAATCCACACCCTGCAAACATTTTGTCTAGATACTGGACCCCTTCAATGGTTTCAATCCTACCTGAATGGTCGACAGCAGGCTGTCCTCTGGCAAAACAAACTCTCGAACCTTCTACCTAACACCCTTGGAGTACCACAAGGCTCTATACTAGGGCCCTTGCTTTTATCCATCTTCATTAGCGACCTTTATACTGTCATCCCAAAAGTCAGCTGTATCCAATATGCTGATGACTCTACTCTGATTTGCTCAGCCACATCTCCAGTAGAGTTATGGTCAACTACCCAGACCACCTTTAATACAATAGAAAACTGGCTTTCTGAACATCGTCTGATCCTAAATCCCAAAAAAACTAAAATGCTGTTATTTTCACCAACACGTAGGTCTACTGCTTTCACCTTTTCCATAAAATCAAATGATGGCACAGTAATCTCCCCTGACCTCTCTACAAAACTATTAGGTGTCATCATAGACAATAATCTAAAATTTGACCTACATGTTAACCAAACTATCAAAACCATCAATAAAAAACTAGGGTCACTTTACAGAATGAAAGCCTTCCTAACCCCTCTAGCTAAAATTGCCACAGCTCGCTCTCACCTTCTTTCAGCCCTTCTGTATGCATCCCCTCTACGCTCGAATTTAAACAAGACTGTCCTTAACAAACTCTCAATTTACTACAACCACATTGCCAGGTTTGCCACTGGGCTGCCTTTTAGGGCACATCATTGCATCAATCTACATCAGCTTGGGTGGCTTGAACTACCCAGCCTAATCCAGTATAACCAACTGATTATGGCCTATAAAATCCTCTATAATCCGGACAATACTCCTGCACTTAAAAATATTATCACCCCCTATAACAATCCTAGACCGCTTCGATCCTCTAACAAACTACTAACTCAGACTAGCAAAATTAATAACACAGCCGGTGATTCTCTCTTTGCAAACTCTGTAAGTAGATCCTGGAACTCTCCTCCAGCTGATATTACCTTACTTTCCACTTTAGGTCAGTTTAAAACTAGACTCAAACAACATTTGTCACTTAACTGGCTATGTCAATGTATCAAGCCTGGCTAACTCTCTCTAGAATGTGTAAAAATCTGTTAACTAGTTTACTGTGTAATTTAATTTAATCCTGACTTGCGCTCAAAATTAACTGTAACCCGTGGAACTTGTTTAACTTGCTTACTTATGTAATCTCTGTAAATAGTCTGTTTGTAATATGTAATGCTGGTATTATGGAATGCTGTATCTGCTTACTCTTGGAGCTTTTCACCCCGGGCCTCCACTGAAAATGGACATGCACTAAAAGACCAAGCAATGGACTATCCCGGTCAACAAATGTAAAATAAAATAAATAAATACATAAATATACTGACACACACACACACACACACACACACACACACACACACACACACACACACACACACACACACACACATAAAAAGCATGCATATTAATTATCAGGTTGCCTGATTAAGCTACAGTTCATTTCAGTATATTACAGTACTATCATAATGTAATATAAAATAGTGGTACGATAATTAAATGCATACACTTGTTTCGGTATTACAGAAAATTCCACCATTTTTTTCCCTTCATCTTCAATTTAAGGATGTGCATGCTGTGTACAATGAAATTATGCTGTCCGGTTCAATTCTCAGCTAGAGCGTCTTCTGCATGGAGACATGCGTGAATGGGCGTACCTTCGTTGAAGGTTGTGCATCAGGGCTGGTAACTCGGCACATAAAAATCAACTACCAATCATTAGTGGACCGGAGTTCCGATGTGGTGACCCCTAACCGGGAAAAGCCGAAAGACACAAACAAATATGCATGCAAGCTTACATTTATGCCACCCAAATAGGCGTCTGCTATGCTCTGCTCTAAAAGCACACAACCTGTGAGTCGACAGTCAGCCACTACAGGGACTCATCCCCAAAGCAGGGTTTCCCCAGACTTAACCGTCTGAACTAAAAGACCAAGCAATGGACCACAACATTTTTCCCCCTTCATCCACATCTCTGGTATCTAAATGCTAACTGAACTTTGGTCATGAGACCACAGATGTGCATCCTGCGTCTGTTCTAAGTATCAGCTTAAATTCCATTAATTTGATTATATTTAATATGTTGAAGGAGGGAGAGGTGGTGGTGGTACAGGAAAAGTAAGATGTAATTACAGAAAAACAGAAACTGATAAATAAAACAAAGAAAACTCCAGGGAGACAAGGAGAGTGACGATGGGAAAGGAAAACTGAAGTTTAAGGGGAACATAGATAAGAATACAGTGTCATATTGTGGGAAGAAACTGAGTCAGGCAGACTGGAGTGTTAACTAAACAAAATTTGGATAATGCAGACTTGCCAGTGCAGTGTAAAGACTTAGTGCACTTGACAAATTTGTTGGTTTGGGTAAGGCAATACTATATTGTGAAAAAAGTGGTAGTTTAAATATGTTATGTGATTTCTGTGCAGTTTAAGTATTTACTGCTTTTATTCTTTTAGCTATCTCCAACCTGTCTGTCACTGACCCTCTGGCTATATTCCTGAGGACCTCATCCTATCTCCCTGGGTACTTCTTTAGGTCCTTGCCGGACAATCCCTTACATGTGAGTTTGCTAGATGCCTTTATGGTGCCATGGAGCAGGTGTCAGGGTCCATCATCCTGTAGTAGAGCTGAATCACAACTCCCATCCTTGGAGGAGCAACATGCAAAGGTATTGACACAAAAGTCACTCTCCCTTGCTGAACAGCTGCAAGGCTTCTGGTCTCCATCACAGGATGCACTGGCAGTGATTCACCCAAACCCCAATTCACAGGGCAGGACGGCTGGCTGTCAGCCACTTCATTGTATCCCCCTGGACATCCCTACTAGCATCTCAAGCTCATTTCCAACCTTGGATTGCTGGCAGCACAAACAGGCACCCTGTCCCTCTGCGGTGGGTCAGTTTAAGCATTTGTTTTTTTGGTTCAGGTACTGGCTGTGGATTTGGTCTTGAATTATTTATTGCTAGTTAGATTCTTTATATCTCTAGGCAACTTTATCCAAATTTCTGATATGAAGTTAGAGAAACCAACACTACTGAAAGCATTGTGAATTGGTTTCATTACGCTTCATTGAATCATTATTGGATGAAATTATTACAGGATGAACCCAATCAGCTGTATCTTTATCTGTTTGAAAAAACAAATAAACAAACAAACAAAAAAGTTTCCTATTATAATCACAATACCAGTTATTGTAAGTACACCAATTACAAAAAATAAATAACTAAAATAACATTGAAACTAAAGCAGAACAACAAGGCACAAATCCCTTTGCAACCACCAATATGGGGAAGAAAAGAACCCACACTCCTACTTACATATACTGAGATCATCATACAACAGACAAAAAACAATACTGTGAGATATATTTATTTCCTGTGCCCTCATGTGGGTGGCAAACCCTACACCACTCAAAAGTAAATACACCAACTGCACAGTCATAAAGCCTCATATCATGCGTTCCGGCCCCAAAATCCGGACAACACCAAGAAAGGAGGGGGGGGTGTCCATATTCATAAAGGACACCCACACCTCAAGGTTGGTGGCAACGCACGATGCATCGGAGACCAACCAGGTGCAATTAACCATAGGCAAGACTGCTCTGCAATTTGTAGCATGTTACAGGCCACCCTCTCAAACTCAGGAACCTCACATGGCCTTCCTGAAAACAATGGAGGGGATAAATGTATCTCCAAACACCATCATACTAGGTGACTTCAACTACCCTAATATAGACTGGGAACACTACTCAAGCCCAAACACTCTAGCCCAAAGGTTCCTGGAGTTCATAAACTCAAATGCCATGGAACAACTAGTCACCCACCCCACAAGAGGAGAAAACATACTTGATCTCATCTTCACGAACATGGGATCACAATGTTCAACACCGAAGTATACCCTCACTGGTGAGATCAGATCATAAACTAATCTCGCTGGAGGTCCTCATCCCGCACCTGAAACAAAAAGACCACAGTGAAAAACTTCTCAAAAGCCGACTTCACACTTCTAAAACTAGTGTGGTCTCCTTTAAGGCCCCTGAGCCAGTGGTAAACATTACTCAAACCGCTGAATCATTACAAATGCCTTCTACCAGCACCTACAGGACTGCATGGATCAGGCAATCCCAAACAAAACTAAGACTCTTTGTACCAAAGGCAAGCCCAGTCTGGTGGACCCCAGCCATAAACAAGCTCTACAACAAAAGGAGGAAGCTACTACAAGATAGAGCAAAATCCTTGAAAGGTAAGACACCTTTGATCATTATAAGTAAAAAACTAAGTGCTCTCATAAAATCATCCAAGGCAAATTTTGAGAGAAAAATCGCCAAGGATTCAAAAGACAATCATAAGGCCTTCTTTAGCTATGTTAGAAACCTAGGAGGAAACTCCCAGATATGCTCAGAATTAGTTCAAAATGATGTGAAGATTACTGAACCTACACACATTGCCAACATACTGGCTGACAGGTTCAGTGCAAACTTCTCCCTCCCCCAAAAGGAGAGATATCTATACCAGAGGATTGTAGCCCCAAACATCTCCAACGCCCAGGTGAGAACTGCTCTCCAAAGCAAAAACACAGCATCCATGGGACCGATGGTGTCCCCGGCTGTGTGCTCCATGAACTCAATGAGGAATTAAACCCGCAGTTAGACAGCTGTTTAATCTTAGCCTCACCTCAGGATACGTACTCCAAGGAGTGGCGCTGACTGTGGTCCCACTTCACAAGGGCGGTGCCTCCACCGACCTGAAATTACCGTCCCATTAGCTTGACAAGCCTTATCTGCAAAGCCATGGAGAGGATCATAATGGAACTCATAAATAAAGACATAGGGAACTTGCAGACTTTGGATCCAACCCAGTTTGGCTTTGTCAAAGGCAGATCATGCCTTTAAACTTGGTTGACTTTTTCGAGACAGTCACCAAGGCCATTGATGAGGAAAGGCAGTCCATACAGCCTACCTTGACCTGGCAAAGGCCTTCACACAATACCCCACTCAGGTATCATCAAAAACTCATCAGCTTGAATGTAAACCCATACATCACAAGATGGGTTGCAAACTGGCTAAGTGACAGAACCCACAGGGTCAGAGTTGCTGGAGCCATGTCAGACTCAAAGCCTGTCACAAGTGGTGTCCCACAGGGCTCAGTCCTGGGTCCACTCTTGTTCGGCATCTACTTTTCTGAAGTACAAGCAAACACAGGAGGGTTATGGCTGACAAAGTTTGCAGATGACTGCAAACTGGGCGCCATAGTTGAAAACACATCTGACACAGATATCCTTCAGAAGGGCCTCGCAGAAACGTATAACTGGTGCCAGAGCCATGGCCTAAAGTTAAATGCCAAGAAATGCTTAGTCATACCCTTCGGGAAAAACAAGGTTACCCCTAGCTACCATATAGGTGGCAATCCACTGAGCACAGAAGAAGTCATCAGGGATCTGGGGACCCAGGTTGACAGTAGCCTTTCATTTGACACTCATGTTGCTAAAGTAGTTAGGAAAACCTTCTACATTGCCCACCTGATCATGAAGGATTCACATCTAGATCAAGGGAGGTCATCGCCTGTACTCATCACTCATTAGACCTATGATTGAGTACAATGCCCCTCGAATGTATCTGACCAGACACCTGCAGCAGCTGGAAAGGCCCCAGAAGTTCCTCACCAAAAGGATAAAGGGTCTCAAAAATATGTCTTATGCTGCCCGACTGAAAGAACTCCAGCTCTATTCGGTCTCATACCGCTTGCTCAGAGGTGACCTGTGCCTGACATATAAGGCCACGTCAAACCCTGATTTGATGAATATGCTTCACCTCAAAAAATCTAGATCCCCCAGAACCACAAGGGCGGAGACTTAAACCTTGACACGGTTATTAATAGAACATGCTGGAGGACAGATTCATCACCCAGAGACTCCCTATGCTGTGGAACAAAATCCCGGTACATGTGAGGCAGAGCACTCGCTGGCCTTGTTCAAGAGGAATCTTGACCAATGGATGGGGATCTAGATATACCCCAGGGATTACTTCAGTGTCACTGCTTGACAGAGGCACAGCAAAATAATAGGCATAGTTTTATTCAAACTAAAGGGGTGGCGAAAGCCAAATAACTATGGGCTAGGCTTATAAATGCCCTTGGGCAGATAGCCTAGTATGAACCTATGAACCTATGAACCTATGAAGGAAAAAGGAGAAACTTTAAACTAATGCTGGATTATTTCTGGTGCTGTAATATAAACAGTACTCGCAATGATTTCCTATGGCTGTAATACAAACAGTACTCGCAATGATTTCCTATGGCTGTAATATAAACAGTACTCGCAACGATTTCCTGTGACACTCTCACTTAGCTGCAACTCATCCACTTGTGAGCAATGAGTTGTAACACTGACCAATGGTTACTCAATCAATAACAGAAGAACCTTAGCCAATCCTTAAAATTACCCTGGGGTGTCACATCATGTCAGATAAATTTGGGAAAGCATGGTTAGGCTTAAAAAGGCCCCTTGGGCTGTTAGCCCAATATTCACTATGAACGCATTCTGATAGAAGTAAAATGTCTGAGTGAGTAGATTTCAATTCCCCCCTGGGGTTATAACACATTAAATTTTTATTTAGCTGCGGTTTCAATGTGTTATGAAGGAGTTTGGAATGGAAACTTAGTTGCACATTATGTAACTGACTTCTGAGATTCAAACAGACGCAAAAGTGGTTATTTTATTATACACTGATTCAGGTTTGGTGTGAGACTGTAATAGGCTAGACAGAGTTTTATACACTGGTGAACAGGCCTGCAATAAAAAGTATTTCAGGGCATATTATAACCATTTTGATTCTTATGGAGGTGGACAGATATGATCTGCATCTATAACAACATCTATTAGCCTGACTTAATTTTTAAAATGACACACCAATATGCTTGTCCACAAATAGGTCGCCATCAAGTAGTACTCCTAAATACTTGCCAGACTGCATTTGTTCAACACGACAGCCATCAACAGAGGAAATGTACAATTTCAATGATTTTGACAATTTATACCGACATTGTACACAATACTACATCATGTCTTTGGACACTTTTATTTAGAACCTAAGACCAATTATCTCAACTCTAGGTGGGCAAGCCCACTTAAAGCTTTTGTCTAGTGCTGAATGGAATAGCTATTATAGGTTCATAGGTTCATAGGTTTATACTAGGCTATCTGCCCTAAGGCATTTATAAGCCTAGCCCAAATTATTGTGGCTTACGCCACCCCTTATATGAAAAAATACTGTGCCCATTAGTTTGTTGTGCCTCTGTCCAGCAGTGACCCAGAGATGATTCCCGGGGTAAACCTACGATCTCCCATCCACAGGTCTAGATTTCTCTTGAACAGAGTCAGCGAGGTGCTCTGCCTCACATGAACCGGGATTTTATTCCACAGCATAGGGAGTCTCTGAGTGATAAATCTATCCCTCCAGCACGCCCTATTTATATCCGTGCTAAGGTTTAAGTCGCTTGCTCTAGTGGTTTTGGTGGATTTGGATTTTTTGAGGTGGAGCATGTCCATTAATTCCGGGTTGGACATGGCCTTGTATGTCAGGCACATGTCACCTCTGAGCAGACGGTATGCGACTGAATAGAGCTGGAGTTTCTTCAATCTGGCAGCATATGACAGATTTTGGAGTCCCTTTATCCTTTTGGTGAGGAACTTTTGGGGTCTCTCCAATTGCTGCAGATGTCAGGTGAGATACATCCCGAATGGGGCATTGTACTCGATCATTGGTCTGATAAGTGAAGAGTACAGGGAACAATGACCTCACTAGATCTGGATGTGAATCCCTTCATGATCAGGTGGGCAATGTAGAAGGTCTTTCTAACCACTTTAGCAATGTGAGTGTCAAAAGAAAGGCCACTGTCAACCTGGGTCCCCAGGTCCCTGATAACCTCTTCTGTGCTTAGTGGATTGCCACCTATATGGTAGCTTGGGGTTACCTTGTTTTTCCCAAGGGTATGACTATACATTTTTGGCGCTTAACTTCAGGCCATGGCTCTGGCACCAGCTATCTGTTTCCGTGAGTCCCTTCTGAAGGATATCCGTGTCCGATGCATCTTTCCACTATGGCCCAGTTTGCAGTCATCTGCAAACTTTGTCAGCCAAAGTCCTCCCATGTTGGCCTGTACTTCTGAGAAGTAGATGCCAAACAATAGGGGCCAAGGACCGAGCCCTGTGGGACACCACTTGTGACCGGCTTGGAGTCTGACACAGCGCCAGCAACTCTAACCCTGTGGGTTCTGTCCTTAAGCCAGTTTGCAACCCATCTTGTGACATATGGGTTTACATTTAAGCTGGTAAGTTTTTCTACAATACCCGAGTGGGGTATTGTGTCGAAAGCCTTTGCAAGGTCAAGGTAGGCTGTATGGACTGCCTTTCCTCATCAATGGCCTTGGTGACTATTTCAAGAAGCTCCACCAAGTTCAAAAGGCATGATCTTCCCTTGACAAAGCCAAACTGGGTCGGGTCCAATGTCTGCAAGTCCCCTATATCTTTGTTTATGAGCTCCATTATGATCCTCTCCATAGCTTTGCAGACTAGACTTGTTAAGCTTATGGGGCTGTAATTACCAGGGTCCGTAGAGGCGCCACCTTTGTGGAGTGGGACCACAGTTGCCGTACGCCACTCCTTGGGCACGTATCCTGTGGTAAGGCTGAGATTAAACAGCTGCCTTATGTGCGGGTTTAATTCCTCATTTAGCTCGTGTAGCACACAGCCGGGGACACCATCCGTCCCATTGATGCTGTGTTTTTAGCTTTAGAGAGAGCAGCTTTCACCTGCGCATTTGAGATGTCCGGGAGGCTACACTCGGCTGGGATAGTTATCTCTCCTTTAGGGGAGAGGGGGTGAAGTTTGCACTGAACCTGTCTGCCAGTATGTTGGCAATGTCTGTGGGTTCAGTGATTTTTGTATCATTTTGGACTAATTCTGAGCATATCTGTGAGTTTCCACCCAGGTTCCTAACATAGCTGAAAAGGCCTTATGATTGTCCTTGAATCCATGGCAATTTTTCTCTCAAAATTGGCCTTAGTTGATTTTATGAGTGCTCGTATTTTTTACTAATAATGATCAGGGGTGACTTCCCTTTTATGGATTTTGTTCTATCATGTAATAGCTTTCTCCTCTTATTGTAAAGTTTGTTAATGGCTGGGGTCCACCAGACTGGACGCTTGCCCTTTGTGGAAAGAGTCTTGGTTTTATTTGGGATTGCCTGATCCATGCAGTCCTGGAGGTGTTCATAGAAGGCATTTGTAAGGGCTTCGGCAGCTTGGGTTGTGGTTTCCTGTGACTCAGGGGCCTTGAAGGATACCACACCAGTCTTGAGTAGTGTGAAGTTTGCTTTAGAGAAGTTCTTCACTATGGTCTTTTGTTTGGGGTGGGGGGATGTGGATTTCCAGTGAGATTAGTTTATGATCAGATCTCACCAATGAGGGATATACTTCCGTGTGGAGCATTTTGTCCCCATGTTTGTGACAATGAGATCTAGTATATTTTCTCCTCTCGTGGGAACAGTGACTAGCTGTTCCATGGCATTTGAATTTATGAACTCCAGGAACCGTTGGGCTAGAAAGTTAGGGCTTGGGTAATGTTCCCAGTCTATATTCGAGTAGTTGAAATCACCCAATATGATGGTGTTTGGAGATACATTTATACCCTCCAGTGTCTTCAGGAAGGCTGTGTGGGGTTCCTGAGTTTGAGAGGGTGGCCTGTAGCATGCTACAATTTGTAGAGCAGTTTTGCCTATTGTTAGTTGCACCTGGATGGTTTCCGAGCTTCATGCGTTGCCACCAACCTGGAGGTGTGAGTATCCTTTATGAATATGGATACACCCCTCCTTTTGTGGAGTGGTCCGGGTTTTGGGGCCGGAAACGCATGATATGAGGTAAAACCTAATAGTGCCGGGTGCTCTCAGGAGCCTTGAACCAGGTTTCAGTTACAGCACAGACATCGATGTTCTCCATACTGAGAAGGGCCTCGAGTGCGTGCATTTCGAGATTTAGACTTCTGGCATTGAGCAGCATTACCCTCAATTTCTTCCCATTTTTGTTTTCTAGGGTGGTAGGTTTAGAATTTGTGCCTTGCCTAAAAAAGGCACTATGGGAGTGGCAAGAGCCTTAGCCAATATCCGAATCCCAGGGTGACAGGTGCAAGCCGCCCTCATGGAAGCAGCGTGGCTTGTCAAGCATGTCATCCCAGGCAGACAGACACTGGATCCCCTTTGAATGACACCAGACATTAAGCCAATTGTTAAAGCTGATCGCCTTGTCTCTATATTGTGGCATCATTCTTGGTGAAGGAAGGATACTGCTCAGGGTTAGGGTCATACCTGCCTGGGCTACATAATCAGAGAGCTCCTCTATGTCTCTTTTCATGCAGTCCAGGGAGGTACGTCTCAGGTCACTCACACCAGCATGGACAATGACTGTGTCATATTTGTACTTGCTGTGGAGTGACCCGAGTGCTTGTGTTATGTGGCGGATTCTAGCCCGATAGGCAGCTTACTGTGACCCTCTCCTTGTTCAGCCTGGTGAGTGGGACGCCAGTGTGTCTGACTATGGAGTCACCTATGACAAGTATGTTTGGTGTTGTATTTGGCCTTAAGGGCTGTGACTGCTTTGCACACTGCTTTTGTGGTTTATGTGTTGCTTGTGGGGTGTCTTGAGGTAGCAGTTGTTTGGGTGTCTGCTTTGGAGGCCTCTGCTGTTTAGGTAAATTTTTACTCAGAGCCTCCGAGTATGTCTTTGTGTGTTTATGTGTTTGATTCAGTGGAGTGGTAGCATTATGTGAGGCTGGTTTTGTGGTGTGTGTAGTTGCCTTCTCCTCCTGTCTGGTCTTGCCAGTCCTGAGTTGAGAGAGCTCAGCCTCCAGTTTGGCTAAATAGCTGCATCTCTCGCAAGTATTTGTGTTATGTGGGAGGAGGAGAGGGTTGTCTGTGTACATGAGGCAGTTATAACATTGCCTCAAGATTCCCAGATTCACCAGCTGGACCGGAGAGGAGATTGACAACTGACCTTTGGACATGCTAGAATAATATTGGGAAATCCTTAATTGAAAACAAGGGCCAGTGGGGAGTGAGGGTGTAGTGCTTTTAATTTTTAGTGCTGACTTATATAATTGCTTTAGTGAGCAAGTGCCAGGTAACTTGAGTGCAATGTGATACAAGTAACTAAATGCAAAACGACAAACAGTAACTTTCTTTCAAGTGAAACAAGGAAATAAGTACAGTAAGCAATGCAGATATCACTAGTGATCCACAGAAGCTGAGAAGTTATGATTAGGTGAATTAGCTTCCAGGAAATAACAAGCAAACAAACAACAAGTATATAAACAAAGCTAGATTCAGTAGGCCTGGATCTAGTCTATGCTAGAGCAAACAAGGTGAACCAATTTCAGTAAGATACAGTTCAAATATTCAGGCACTATAAACCTTTAACCAGAAAATTCCCAGCTCAGAAGGGCAGAGTCCAGCCTCTTCTCCCACAAGAGTGCAGACCACGAACCTTCTTAATGTAAAATAACTGGCCTGAAGCCCAAGTGCCTAAACCAGAACTAATACACTTGGACACTGGGCTCTCAATCAGCAGTTCCCAACTTAGAAGGATGAAAGCTACCTGTCCTGCCACCACAGTGCTTGCCACAAACCTTCCTAATGTAAAACAACTGGTCTGAAGCCCAAGTGCTTAATCCAAAAGACTTGAATGATAGTTACACTTTAATCAAGTTACAACCAAGCAGTAATAAATACCATTGAATACTTTAGAGAATGTCTGGATTAGTGCTCAAGTTACACAAACAAAGCTAGATCCAGCAGGCCCGAATCCAGTCTATGCCACAGCAAACAAGGAGCACCAACTTCAGTAAGAAACAGTTCAGATATGCATGCACTATAAGCCTTTAACCAGAAATTCCCAGCTCAGAAGGGCAGAGTCCAGCCTCTCCTCCCACAAGAGTGCAGACCACGAACCCTCTTAATGTAAAATAACTGGCTTGAAAGCCCAAGTGCTTAAACCAGAATTAATACACTTTTAGAATAACAGACACTGAGCCCTCAATCAGCAGTTCTCAACCTAGAAGGATGTAAGCTACCTGTTCTGCCACAACAGTGCAGACCACAAACCTCTCAGTGCAAAACAACTAACTGGTCCGAAGCCCAAGTGTTTAAACCAAAAGGCTTAGAATGAGTTACACCAAGCAGTAATAAATACAATTGAGTATTTTAAGATGATGCAAAAGTAAAAAGAAGTAGGTAAAAACACAAGTACAGTAAAAGCAGATGAAATTTTTTTTTTTTTTTTTTTTTTTCTGAACAAGTGCTGAGATCAAAGAAACAGATTTGAGTGCTGAAACTAGAAAACTGGCTAGTTACAAGAAAAAAAAACAAGCTAGAAGGCTTCCCTCAAACACAGAAGGGCTTGGGGGCTCAGAAGCCTACAAATAGTCTGTACCACTTAACAAGAAAGGCAGGAAATAAGCTATGATGATAAATAAAACAGAGTTCATGAAGTGTTTCTATATATTATACATATGTATGCAGCCATTGCAATTTTAAAACTAATGTATGGTGTTGTCTTTTTAAGAACATACATATCCCATAATATGCTGGATTTCTAAACTTCAGCCAGTTGGATGTGAGAAGCTGAAGTATTAACTTTGTTTCTCTTGTGCTGCTATGCTGTTACAAATAAAATCTACATGTCTGTCTAAATTGATGGCATATCCTGACATTTCTAAAGCTACCAACATGAAATAACCAGCATGACAACAGGGTGTCAGAACTGAGATCTTCTCGATGAATAAAAAACAAAAAACACTTTACCACATATGAAACTGCACTATATCCACCTCAAATGAATCCAAAAGCTCAGTCAAATATTTTACCAACAAAAAGCCATTTTATCTTGTAATGTCCTT
Organism: Protopterus annectens; assembly: GCF_019279795.1. Classification (NCBI taxonomy): domain Eukaryota; kingdom Metazoa; phylum Chordata; order Ceratodontiformes; family Protopteridae; genus Protopterus; species Protopterus annectens. The sequence goes on along the minus strand of NC_056728.1, from coordinate 1,372,081,763 downwards.
GTTTTACAAAATTTAGACTATTCTCTAAAATGCATTGCATTGCTAAGATTGAATCAGCTGGGTGCGAGATGGTAAGTGTTAACTTTGTTTCTTCTAAGCTGCCATGTTGTTAGAAATAATCATCATCTGTTTGTCTAAACTAACAGCCTATCCTGACTTTTCCAGAACTACTAAGACACATAACTAGGTAACCAAAGCAGTATGACAGAGGTACAATCCCAGGGCCTGCTGTTGGTAGCAGGTTTGCTGTCATTACTTCAGCCTCTAAACTATACTGGTGATGCAGGCAGCCTTAATGATAATATTGTTACCTAGGCAGGCTTCCAATATGACTCGCGGTGTTGCAACTTTGTGAGGATCAAATTCCCCATGCATAACTGATCAGAAATTCAAACTGAGGAAAACATTAAATGTAAGCATTTTTTGCAGGGGAGCATTACTTATATGTACCACCTCCATGGTCATACCAACACAAATGAAGAAATCGCCCAAAAGAAAGGAATCACTGCCACCACACACTTAGAAACCACACGAGCTGTGACTTCCTATGGACAACAGTGACAAGGGAGTTCAGCTTTGCCAGACTGAACTTGATCACCCAGTTTGCACTTATCAAGATGTAGGGTTATCCCTACATAGTAATGTTATACAATAAGAATGCAGGAATGGCAAAGCTACTTCAAAAGCACTTATTCCTCTTTTGAAGTCCACGTGGGGGGGGGGGGGGTCAGAGAAACTAGTATACTTTTCAAACTGCCCATTATAATTAACAAAAATTTAAAAAAATTGCGATAATCACTGCACAATATAAAAATATAGTTTTGCAAAATATTAATGTATTGCACAATTAAACAGTCACTAACCTGGATTCAGAATTCTGCTTCCAGTGGGTTTTGACATTATTTGGCAAATTTGTGAACATTTTAGAAGCAATCCGACAGCAGTGAAACTTAAAAAGTGTGTACCTCTGATTAGCAGCGCTAAAAACTCAGCACACTATCACCAACCTTAGTAACTACCTTTTAAAGTATTTCTTGTAAATGAGATACAAAAATGCTACAAAATTCACATGGCACTAAAATACAGCTAAACCATTTCCATGTTACAAGACATGCACATATTGTTTTTTTTTTTTAATCCCTTCAAGCCAACCATTCAAATATGGCTCACAGGCGTCTATTTGTAACTTTTCTGGGTGAGATCTCCTGGAGTGAGGTGCGGGCTGAAGATTCACATTGATGGCTCTATGTTTTGGCCTTCTCACTCACACCCATTGAGGCAAACATGTAACAACCTCAGTCATGAGATGTCTTAAACTTCTGTATAAACCTTGCAAGCCATATACAAGCAGCCAAAAGTACAATGCTGCAGTCCTCCCAGTCTCTTATCCAATAATGCACCACCAAAGTGACAGGAATCTCACACCTATTCCTTGAGGGGAAATCAGTGCATCTTTCCCTCTCTCTTCCCGAGTCCTTTGGCTGGCTGTTTAGCAATCAAACAACTGTACCTGAACATAGACTGCTGGCAGGTCATGCAGATAAAACAACCTGTCTCTGTGATAATAGGTTGGCCTGCATACATGTATTCTTCATAAGCTGATGTGCCATGCTGGAGCTGAATGTAAAGATGGACTTATTTCAAAGAAATTGATAAACAGAACCATTTCTGGTTTGTGAACTACACTTGGAGAAACTGCTATAAATGTTTCTTTGAATCTTTTTAATTGCCTGTTTCTACTGGGGTCAAAAAATAAGCTCAAAGCCAAGTAGAGTGGTACAAATACAAGTAGCTTAGAACAGGCACACTCATCTTGGTGGCAAACATCAAAGGCATGGTATTAATGCTATAGAAAAGGGAACACACACAAGACTGCTATAAAGAGACAAGAGAGCTATTCAAAGGCAGAACAACACTGCTAGCTGATAAAGAGGAGTTGGCAACTTTATTTATGGCTGAAACGACTCATAAATCTGCTGCAAATAATAAACAAACATACACAGACCCTTTCATGAACATTTCCATCTCCTGACAAAATGCAGGGTCATGAAGTACCAAGTGGGGTCCACCTGTGTCTTTCTGCTTATTGATGCATATTAAACTATGTGGGTTTGTGACTGCTGAGAGGTCTATAAATATAACCGAGTCAGCTATTCTGGGCCTTAATCGCAGCTAGTAATGTGGATAACAAAAATCTGACGATGAAACCTGAAAACAAAATAGTACGGTAATGAACTGCTGGGTGTGTAGGCTACTGTAAAATTACTGATTATAGCTAAGGCTAAGTATGTAATAATACTGAAGCATTTTATTCTCTCTCCAGAAATGTCTATGAATAACTGAGTACTGAAGGTATTTTCAAGAAGAAGGATACTTCCATGACTGCAACAGCCCTGTGCAGAATTATGTACATATAGAAACAACGATAACTATAATTAGAGGAGGTTAGAAATGACTGGGAACAGAGAATAGAAAGACAACATACAAAGGAACAATGGAAGTGCACAGCTCCCAAGTGTGCAACAAAATATAGAAGATTTAGGATTCATTACATGGGTATTTATAAACCCCAAGCAAACTTCAGAGATGTTTCCTGACATAGATAGCAAATGCAGGAGGTGTGATTGTCTGGACAGAGACTAGTAAATGGAAATATGTTATTGGGATGTCATGAGATGGCAGATTTTAAAAATTTCCTACAGTGTACATTGTCATAAATATTGGGGGAACAAATGGTTGTAATTATGGAAATGATTACTTTGAATTGGAATATAGAATATGAATTGCCAAGACATGGTAAGGACTTACTAAGTTTAATGCTACTGTCTGCAAAAAAGTTCAGTTGCGTACACTTACCATAAATGTAGATGTGCGAGTGTGTTCACTGTTGCAGTCCTTACAAAAAGGGTTATCCGGCTCCCGGTAGTCCACAGTCGGCCAGAATACCAAAGTCCTTGGTATATGATGTCGGCTGCCTTCGGTTTAGGCCTGACGTCAGGTACAGAAGAAGGCAGCCGCCATTTCCTCAGTTTTTCTTGCCTTAACTGTCAGGAGCCTTCAAAAAAAGGTTAAACCAGGAAAAGAAAATCCATTCTGTGCCCTAGGAAAAAAGGAGGATGGAAGGGGGGAAACCAGGACTGCAAAAGTGAATACAATCGAACATCTACATTTATGATAAGTGTACACAACTGTACTATGTTCATCGTGTTTCACTGTTGCAGTCCTTACAAAATGGATCGATTCCCAAAGCCCAGGAAAACAACAAAAGGGAGGAGGAACGCCCACTGGTTAAGGGTTGGTAAGGATGCCCTGCAACACTGCAGTGGCAAAACCAGTCCTGGACTTAGAAAACAAGGGTAAATTGTAATGTTCAGTGAAAGTGTGGACAGAAGTCCATGTAGCTGCTTCCAGTATGTCCCTAGTAGGTACACCTCTTAGAAAAGCTGCTGAGGTAGAGGCTGCCCTAGTAGAATTGGGTCCTAATACTCTGAGGAGGAATCTTGCCATGCTGTAAGTAACAAAAGTGAATACAATGAGCAATCCACTTAGAAATGGCCTGTTTAGAAATAGCTTTGCCCTGAACTCCAGGAACAAAACTGACCAACAACTGATCCGATGTTTGAAAAGATTTTGTTCTGTCCAGGTAAAATCTAAGCTGTCTATGCACATCTAGGGAATGCAGTAACCTTTCCCCTTTATCTGAGGATTAGGAAAGAAGGTAGGCAGGTGGACAGACTGGTTAAGAGCTAGGCTAGAAACCACCTTAGGCATAAAGGAGAGATTAGTTCAAAGACAAACCCGATCCACATGGAAGATGATAAAAGGTTCTACTGCCATTAAGGCCTGCAGCTCAGAATCTCTTCTAGCTGAAGTAATAGCCAAAAGAAACGCAGTTTTCCAGGAGAGAAACTTCAGGTCTGCTGAGGCAGCTGGTACAAAAGAAGGCAGAGTAAGTTTCTCAAGAACAAAATTGAGATCCCAAGCAGGAGTAGGTGCCCTTCTGGGAGGCTTTAAATTGCTAGCTCCCCTGAGGAACTGTTTCATCAAAGGATGAGAGAAAATGGGACGCTCAAAAGAACAATGAGCAGAAATAGCTGAAGCATGGATTTTGATAGAAGAAAAGGAAAGTCCACCATTAAGCACGCCTGCCAGATAGTCAAGAATAAGAGGAAGAGTAGGTTGAGAAGGGTCTTTCCCTCTAGTCTGCATCCAAATGGAGAATCTTTTCCACTTATCTGCGTAAGATTTCCTAGTGCTAGGCCTCCTGGCCTCGCGAAGGACCTCAATCATTTGTTGGGAAAGGTTTAAATGCAGAGTCTGAAGATGAGGATGCAAAAATTTTCCCCCCTCCTGAACCAAGAGATCTGGTATCATGGGAAGATGCCAAGGCTGAGACTGGGAAAGACTGCGAAGTAGTGAATACCACTGTTGTCTGGCCCACTCTGGAGCTATGATGATGGCCTTTGGTTTTTCATCCCTTATTTTTAACAGCACTCTGGGAAGAAGAAGCAGAAGAGGGAATGTATATATCAAGAGCTATGTCCAGGGGAAGGACACAGCATCCACCTTCCAAGCTTTGCTGTGATGATCCCTGGTGAAAAAGGTCGGAAGAAGATGATTGGTTGGAGATGAAAAGAGATCCACCTGGGGAGTGCCTCAACGCTGAATGATGTGATAGAAGATGGCCTTGTTTAGTTGCCACTCGTGAGGATCCAGGACCTGCCTGCTCAACTGGTCTGCCAAGGTGTTGAGTCTTTCTGGAAGAAACTGAGCTGTCAGATGAATGCCCATGGAAGCTGCTATGGACCACAGTATCATGCTTTGTCTGCACAGGGGGTAAGAGTGCATCCCTCCCTGCTTGTTGATGTACCACATGATTGTGGTGTTGTCTGTCCTGACCAGAAGAGTACCAGGAGAGAGAAGATGTTTGAAAGCCATTAAGGCCTGCTGGATTGCCATCAGTTCCTTCAGATTTATGTGCAAATGAACCTGTTCAGAGTTCCAAGTCCCCTGAATGCATCTATCCTCTAGATGTGCTCCCCAAGCATAGTCCAAGGCATATGTGGTGAGAGTCTGGCTGGCAGGAGGTGGACAGAAAGGCAGGCCTTTGTTCTGTGCACAGGCTGTCGGCCACCAATGGAACTCTGTCTGCAGGCAGGGGATCAGAGGAAGTATCAAGTCTAAATCCTGAGTGTATTGACACCAAAGGTTTTTGAGGTACCATTGTATTTTCCTCATATGCAGTCTGGCATATGGAATCATCAGAATACATGAAGCCATGAATCCCAGGGCTTGCAGGAATTGCCTTGCAGAGAGCTGGGTCATGCTTGCCAGATTTCTTGAAGTAATTCAAAAGATCCATTTGTTTCTCTTGAGGGAGGAATACCATCTGGGCGACTGTGTTCAGGCTCGCTCTCAGGAATACACTCTCCCTGGTGGGTACCAATTTTGACTTCTTTTCATTGATGGTGTAGCCCAAAGAGGTGAGAAGGTTCTTTACAAAGTCCAAATCCTTTAGAAGTTGCTCTGGAGAATTTGCCTGAATAAGACAATCATCCAAGTAAGGGTAAATTTGAATGTTTCTTTGCCTGCAAAAAGCAATGACTGGAGCCATGCATTTGGTAAAATCTCTGGGAGCAGTAGATAATCCAAAGGGCAGTGCAGAGAATTGGAAGTGCCTGTTCCCCGCCCTGAAGAGAAGGAACTGCCTGCAGCTTTCCCTTATTGGGATGTGCAGATAAGCTTCTTTGAGATCCAAAGTCACCAGCCAGGAATCCTTGGCCAGCATTGGCAGCAACTGCTGAAGAGTTAGCATTTTGAATTTGGGAATCACCAGAAAAGTGTTTAGAATGGACAAATCCAGAATAGGGCACCAGGTGCCCCCTTTTTTTGGGACCAGGAAAAGTCTTGAGTAGAAACCCTGGCCTATCTGTAGTGCAGGAAGTGGCTCTATTGCTCCCAGGTTTAGTAAAGAAGAAACTTGTTTTTCTGCTTCTGCCCTTTGATTTGGGGGGATATCTGGGTATCCTTGGTGGACAGGGAAGATGTGAAAGGAGAACTTGTAGCCCTGGGATACTATTTTGAGCACCCATTTGTCGTCTGTGATGGTGAACCAGACATTTGCAAAAATGGCTAACCTTTCCCCCCAAAGGAAACCCTGGGCCCGCAGAGGCAGGCAGGGGAAGGCCGGAGTCATTGGGAATGCTTGCTTTGGGAAGTTTGCTTAGAACTCCCTGATTTTGAAGAGGAAGCCTGCCAGTGCTTAGCCTTTTTAGGGGTGGAAGTCGATCCCCTAGAAGACCTGTAACCCCCTAGGCCTAGTGTGACTCTGTTTACTAGGGTCAGGAAAAGTCCAATTCTTATAAGGGTAATGTCTACTAAAATGAGGAGGCTGAACTTGCAGAAAGTCCTTAACAGTTTGCATAGATTTGGCCTTATCCTCCAACATTTTCAACACCTCTTCTGTTTTGCTACTAAAATGATTGTCCTTGTGCAAAGGCACATCCAGTAATTTAGATTAGACAGGTTCAGAAAGGGGCTGTTCCCTGAGCCAAGCATGTCTTCTAATGACAGAACCAGTGGCTGCTGCCCTGCAAGAAGCCTCCAAAGTGTTGAAACCACAATGAAGAGAATGTTTAGTGACAAGAGTGGCAGAATTCAATAAATCTTGCCTGTCCTTACTCTCCATCAGGAAAGGAACACCAGCAATTGTAGCCTTAATAGCCTCCAAAGTATGCTGCTGATACTTAAGCATATGAAAAAGACAATTAACAGACCTAATAGCCAGGGTGGAAGACGTATAAACCTTTTTACCCCATCTATCCAAGGCCCTAGATTCCCTGTCAGAAGGAACATGATTTTTAGCAACCGTGGCTTTAACACCCTTAGGGCCTTGAGAAATAATCTCTGGATCAGCAGTAGGATTCTTGAAAAGGAACTGGTGAGAATCAGGAACTCTATAATACCTGTTAGTCTTTCTGGGAGCAGGAGCAACAGAATTAGTAGTCAAAGAATTCTCCATGAAAACATCATCAACAACTTCCAAAACCGGAGGGATAGCCAAAGGCTTATGCTGTGGCAAATCCAAGAATTCCTTAATCCGTTTCTTAGACTGAGGGTAGTCCTGACTTTCCCATTTGAAATGCTCCCTAAGAGTATTCAGAGTATCTCCAAAAGAAAAATCTTCTGGAGGGGAGGCAGAAGGGATGGAGTCTTCTGCATCAGAATCCTCAAAACCAGAGAAAAGAGGAGAGTTTCCCTCTTCATCAGCAGAGTTGCTGGAAACCTCAGAGTCTGAGGCAGAGAAAGCTTCTGGGGACAATTCCCTAATCCTTTTAGAAGGAGGTGGCTGAGAGCCCTTGATAAGGGTCAAGAGATCACTAGTCATTTTAACCATCTGAGCCTGAGGCATTTGAGGGGAGGCCGGTGCCTGCTTTGGAGTAGATTTTCGGAAGGATGGCCTGCTAGAAAGCCAGAGGGACTCAGGAGGCCTAGCCACTGCAGAAGTCTGAATCAAGGTTGTCTGTTTGGATCTGGTCTCCAGGCAGAGAAAAGAGGCCCCAGAAGCTTGCGCATGCTTAGCAGCTCCAGATACATCAGAGACGGTGAATGGCAGAGAATCAGAAAAAGAAGAAGTGGAAGCCTTCGGTATGGAGGACTCAGAAAAGGTCTCTCTAGATGCTGCTGCTGAACCTCCGTGGACTGCAGGGGCAAAGAAAGCACCTCACTGACTACCACTGGGCCGACAACCAACTTAACAGGGACGTTGTCGGCTAATTTGACCCTAAGCCTGTCATGGTCCTTATCCTTGTGCTTCTTAGGAACATCTTAAGTCGGGAGACCAGAAGACGCCATACTGACGAACTTAGGCCAAACTCTGAAATGCTTGAACAAGATCCTAGCTCTACGGCGTATGGTACGTGGGTTGAAAGCACAGAGAACACAATTAGGGACGTCGTGCTCAAGGCCCAAACAAGTAATACAATGGGAGTGAAAATCACAGTGCGGAATTTGTTTTCCACAGGCAAGACAGTTATAAACTTTCGTTAAAGCAAGAAAAGAGGGTCCCCAATGGGGTACTTATCTGAGGATGTCTTCATTTAAGCAGACGGAATAAAAAAAGAAGGTACTCGGCCGACCGGCAATCATGCAAAATGCTTCTGTTTTGGGCTCCGCGGAAAGAAAGACTGAGGAAATGGCATTGGTTGCCTTCTTTTGTACCTGATGTCAGACCTAAACCGAAGGCAGCCGATGTCATATACCAAGGACTTTGGTATTCTGGCCGACTTTGAGCAACCGGGAGCTGGATAACCCGTTTTGTAAGGACTGCAACAGTGAAACACGATGAACATCAGCAATTACTAGAAAATGGAAATCAAAATGTACATCAACTACAACCGAAGTACTGAACATTGTAAAGGAGACAAAAGAGCTGAAGGTGGGATCTTTAGGAAAGGGAAAGGGCAAATTGCAGATAAATACATGGAATTTGTGGGAACAATACCTGCAGAATAATGTTCAGGAGGAGTGAGGTTTAAGGGAATGCAAGAACTGAGCAATTTATATAATGTTGGAGTGAATTATTTTTGTTACAAGAAAACATATGTATAATGCATAAAAACAATTAAAATATATGCTTTATTTTCTGTTATTGTATATGTACCTTTGGCACTATGTAAATTGCCAGAATTTGGCAAAGGTTTTAAAAAGGAACATGAAGGTGCTGACTGATATTCTTCCATGTGATAAATCACTGTTAAAGTATTCTTGTCTTTTTCCTGTTTAAAAAATATTCTTCTTCAAAACCTGGACAATCAGCTGAATGAAGCTTCTAGGATGACGATACAGCAACAGGGGAAGAACTAGAAAGGAATGCAGGAGTTCAAGGGAAACCCAGAAAGGAAGACAAAAGAAGACAGTGGAGGGAGAACTCAAGTGTGTTACTGTGCAATGCCAGAAGCCCTGTAAAAAAAGATGGAGGAATGGCAGGTAATCGTGAGAAATTAACTGGTGGAAACTGCTGGTATCGCATAAAAGTGCAGATCAGGAAAGACTGAGCTATGGCTCTGAATTACAAAGAATTTCTTCCATTGGTGCAGCCATAGCAGCAGACAGGCAACATTTTAGACAAAAAGTAGAACATGGAAAACCTTGTGCTTATTTACAGAAGCACATTCTGGCTAAGCACAAGCAAGTATTGCATAGTATGATCCCCTAAAACCCAACATGCTAAACATTAGCAGCTTGCTGCGCATTATAACCATTGTATTTAGAAACAACTACAGATGACTGCCAATTGCTATTTTACTTCTCACTGTAGCCTCCCGGCACCCACCCTCCTTTCAGAAGTCCATCCTCTGTACAACAATTCCTTGTACAATGGGCTACTAGCCCAGTTGGACTATCCCGGTAAAAAAATGTAAAATAAATAAATAAATCTCCTTCCATATCTGGTACGTTTTAACAACTGTGGCTCAAATTTAGCTTTATTTCTACACCTATGCCTTCCTTTGAAGTAGCCTCTTTCAGAAGCAGTCCAATACCCTCTGACACTTGAGGCTCTGATTCAGGCTAACTGCTATCACCCAGCTCATTTCCTGAAATAGCCACATCACAAGCCTCTATGAAAGTGTGAGTACTGGCTTAATGTACCCCATAATGCATTCCCCATATGCTTGTGTCCACACCTGGCTGCATGTAGTAGCACATGCATAACAACACACTGTATCATCAATGTCATTTCCTATCAGAGCATTTGTTGGGATATCATCAAAACTGCTACTTGCTTAACTCCCTGCCCTCTTACTAGTCCAAATAAACCTTGGTCAATGGTACTTGAAAAACTGTCACCCTTATGGCCATTAGTGGAGTTGACTGCCTGAATAACTAATTGTGTCTATCTCCTGCAGGTTTGACAATAGTTATGTTGGATGTCGCATCCCTCTTAGCAATAGCCTCTTTAACCTTTGCTTAGATAGAGTATAGGCCCTTCTGATAATCTGGTGCAACTGCAGTTTCAAGGCAAAGATGCAACACTACCAAGATGCTACCTCTGTTAACTTCCTCACTTACTTTGTTTCCCCCCATTTCTCTGTGGACATAGGTTCATAGGTAGGTACTAGGCTATCGGCCCTGGGGCCTACATAAGCCTAGCCAAAAAGGTTCCCTGGTTTTTGCCACCCAAGAAAATAATTTTCCTGTGCCGCTGTCAAGCAGTGCCGCAGAAGTGATCCTTGGTGTGAATTTTCTATTTCCCATCCAGTCGTCAAGATTTTTCTTAAAGTGGGCCAATGAGGAGCTTTCCTTGACATGAATGGGTAGTTTGTTCCAGAGTATGGGAAGTCTCTGGGACAGGAATCTGTCCCTCCAGCATGTTCTGTTTATTGTCGTGACAAGATTTAGGTTCCTGGAGCGTGTGGTACAGAGAGATTGGGATTTCTTTAAGTGTAGCATATCCAACAGCTCTAGGTTTGACATAGCTTTGTATGTTAGGCAGAGATCGCTTCTGAGTAGGCGATATGCGACAAGAGTAGAGCTGGAGATTTTTGAGATGGTCTGCATATGGCATCTGTTTGAGGCCGGTAATCCTCTTAGTGAGGTATTTCTGTGGCCTTTCCAATTGTTGTAGGTGTCTTGTGAGATACATGCCAAACGGGGCATTGTACTCTATAATGGGTCTGATGAGGGATGAGTAGAGAGGAACAATGACCTCCTTTTTTTCTAGAGGAGAACCATTTTGTGATTAGGTGTGCCACGTAGAAGGATTTCCCAACTACTGTAGCGGTGTGGTTTTCAAAGGAGAGACTACTGTCCACCTGCGTCCTGAGGTCTCTTATCACACTTTCAGTGTTTAGTGAGCTACCGCCTATGTGGTAGTTCATCTGTACCAAGTTTTTCCCAAAGCGGATGACAATGCACTTCTTGGCATTGAGCTTGAGGCCATGACTTTGATACCAAGCATCTGTCTCTGTGAGGCCCTTTTGTAGAATGTCTACATCATTAGGTGATTCTATTATGGCTCCCAGTTTGCAGTCATCTGTGAACTTTGTTAGCCAAAGACCTTCTGTGCTGTCCTGCATTTCAGAGAAGTAGATGATGAACAGGAGAGGACCTAGGACCGAACCCTGTAGTACTCCACTCGTCACTGGTCTGAAGTCGGACTTGGAGTCAGCTACATTTACTCTGTGGGTTCTGTCAGTGTGCCAGTTGGCCACCCATCTTGTGAGATAGGGATTTATGCCCAGTTTAGTGAGTTTATCTATAATTCTAGAGTGGGGGATAGTATAGAAAGCCTTGGCAAGGTCAAGATAGGCTGTGTGTACTACCTTGCCTCCATCTACAGCTCTAGTGACTGCTTCAAAGAAGTCAATCAAGTTTAGTAGACATGATCTACCTTTTACAAACCCAAACTGAGTGGGGTCCAGGGTTTGGAGGTTACCTATGTCTTTGTTTATAAGCTCCAAGATGATACATTCCATGGCCTTGCAGACCTGGCTCATCAGGCTAATGGGGCAGAAGTTTCCGGGGTTTGTGGTGGCACCCCCTCTGTGGAGTGGGATAAAGTACAGTTTTGTACCTACCATAAATGTAGATGTTCGAGGATCCACATTGCTGCAGTCCTAACTATTGGGTAGTCCGCTGTCCAGTCGGCCCTAATACCAAAGTATATTGACGCGGTCAAGGCGCATTAGACTGACGCCAGTACGCCAGGGTACTAATGCGCATGACCGACGTCATATCCTCAGTCTTTTCTTGCCCCAGATGTCAGAAGACCCTAAAAAGACAAGGCCAATACCAAAAACTCCAAACATACCTGCACCAAAAATATGTACAATATATACAAAAGTACCAGAATATAACCACACCTACACAACCACCCCTAAACACAGAGGGGAAGGAGGGAGGAATTGGACTGCAGCAATGTGGATCCTCAACATCTACATTTATGGTAGGTACAAAACTGTACTATGTTCTTCATTCCACATTGCTGCAGTCCTAACTATTGGGTAGAATCCCAAAGCAGAGGTAAGGGAGGCTGGCAAATCATAAGGAAACAGGAGCTGACAACATGCCTTGCAAAATAGCTGTGGCAAAACCAGCCCTAGACTTAGAGTAGAGAGGAAGGTGATAATGCTTAGAGAAAGTATGCACTGAACTCCAAGTAGCTGCCTCCAAAATATCCTTAGTTGCCACCCCCTTAGAAATGCTGTTGAAGTGGCAGTAGCCCTAGTGGAATGAGGCCTAATCCCAGCTGGAATCTCCTTGCCATGATGGGAATAACAAAATGCAATGCAAAACCCAATCCACCTAGAAATAGTTTGTTTTGACACAGGCTTGCCCTCTTGAACTCAAAGCAAAAAGAAACAAACAACTGCTGAGACTGCCTAAAATCCTTAGTCCTGCTTAAATAATAACGCAATTGCCTGTGTACATCTAAAGTGTGCAAAATCTTTTCCCCTTTATTTTGGGGATCTGCATAAAAAGTAGGCAAATGAATAGTTTGGTTTAAAGCCACACTAGAAACCACCTTAGGCATAAAGGAAGGATTAAATGATACCCTATCCTTATGAAAATCAAAAGGCTCAACCGCCATAAGGGCCTGCAACTCAGAAACCCTTCTTGCAGAAGTAATGGCCAATAACAAAGCAGTCTTCCATGACAAGTATTTCAAGTCAGAAGTAGCCGAGGCTCAAAAGGTTGTAGAGTAAGTTTCTCCAACACAAAATTGAGATCCCAAGCAGGAGTAGGAGCTCTACGGGGGTCTTATATTCTTTGCCCCTCTAAGAAATTGCTTGAACAAAGGATGAAAACAATGGTGGATCACAATCATAGTGAGCTGAAATTGCTGCAGCATGAATCTTAATGGAAGAGAAAGACAAACCTTTGTCCAATAACTCAGTAAGATATTGAAGAGCCACACTCAAATTAGGCTCAGAAGTCTCCAAATTGTTTGCTGCACTCCAAAATAAAAATCTCTTCCATTTTTCTGAGTACACCTTCCTTGTACTAGGTCTTCTGGCTTCCATAATCACATTTAAAACTTGTTGAGGAAGTTGAGACCTGCTGTGCTTCAAAACAGAATATGCCAGGCTGTTAGATGAAGAGAGTGGAGCTTGACATTGAGCAGGTGACCATCCCTCTGAGACAACAGGTGTGGAATCAAAGGTAAAGGCCATGGAGGTTTCCTTACCAGACTCCTCAGTAATGGGTACCAGTGTTGCCGAGGCCAATCTGGAGCTATTAAAATCATCCTTGGCTTGTCTTGTCTGACCTTTAGGAGCACCTTTGGGAGAAGAGGCAGAGGTGGAAAGGCATACACATGAAGATTTTTCCAACTGAAAGAAAGAGCATCCACTTTCCAAGCTGTGTGATGAAACCTCTTTGTGCAAAACTTTGGCAGCTGGTGGTTTAGTGGAGAAGCGAACAGATCTATGTCTGGAGTTCCCCATGACACTGTCAATTTGCAAAATACATGAAGATCCAGTTTCCACTCGTGGGGATCCATGATTTGTCTGCTTAACACATCTGCTAAGGAGTTCTGTGCTCCTGGCAGAAACCTTGCCTGAAGAGTTAGTTGCAAGCTGAGCGCAGTCTCCCATAAAATCATTGCTTGCCTGCACAATGGGTAAGAATGTGTTCCCCCTTGTTTGTTGATGTACCACATGACAGTTGTGTTGTCTGTTAGAATCAACACCTGCCCTGGAAGAAGTAACTTCTTGAAAGCCATTAATGCAAACTGGACTGCTAACATCTCTTTCATGTTGATATGTAGATGCTGTAGTCTGGCAGGCCACTTGTCTTGTATCCACTTTCCATTTAGATGAGCTCCCCAAGCAATGTCTGAGGCATCTGTCGTTAGAATCTGACTCGCCTCTGGCCGGGTCACAGAGAGTCCCTTGTTTAGGTGACATTCCTGAGCCCACCACAAAAATTCCTTTTGAATGCAAGGTATTATTTGAATGACAGTGTCCAATTCCTGGCAGTGCTGTGTCCATACATTTTGAGATACCATTGCAGCTTCCTCATATGCAGTTTGGCATTGGGAAGCACCAGAATACAAGATGCCATGAACCCTAAGGCTTGAAGGACTGTCCTTGCAGTCAGCCCGGACTGAAGAGATAGGTGATGGAAGTAACTGGAAAGATTCTTTTGTTTGTCCGGGGTTAAAAGGCCATCTGGGCTGCTGTATTCAGTCTCAGACCCAGAGAGCAGACGTCTTGAGAGGGTTCTAGACTGGACTTTATTTGGCTCACAGAATACCCTAGGCATCTTAGCACTGCTATCACATATTCCAAATGCTGTAAAAGGTCTTCCTTTTCTTGAGCCAGAATCAGGCAGTCGCCCAAGTAAGGATAGATTTGAATTCCTTTTAGTCTGAAGTAAGCTACCACTGCAGCCAGAACCTTTGTGAATACTCTGGGCAGTAGATAAGCCAAAGGGCAATGCAGAGAACTGATAATGAGAATTTCCAGCTCGAAAACGCAGATACTTCCTGCAACTTAGTCTGATAGGCACATGAAGGTAAGCTTCCTTGAGATCTAAAGTTACCATCCAGTGATCTTTGCCCAGCAGAGGTAAAAGCTGTTGTAACGTCAACATTTTGAACTTGGGAATGTCCAGATAAGTGTTGAGGATAGATAAATCCAAAATTGGTCTCCACGTGTTCCCCTTCTTCGGTACTAGGAACAGGCGAGAATAAAATCCTAGGCCCCTTTCTGGCACAGGAACTGGCTGAATGGCCCCTATTTGGAGCAACAGAGAAATTTGCTTGTGAGCCTCTTGTCTTTGTAGAGGAGGAATGTCTGGCATTCCTTTGAAAGGAGGCAAGGTATGGAAATAAAACCTGTAACCGTGGTGAATGATATCCAGAACCCATCTGTCTTGGGTAATTAAATCCCAATTTTCTTTGAAAAGAGACAGCCTTCCTCCCAAAGGTGCTGCCAGGCGAGAATGTACTGGCAGCTGAAAAGGCAGGTCATTGGGTCTGTTTACGAAAGGACTGACCCCTGCCCTCACCAGAAGTCTGAGCAGGTGAACTCCCTGTTCTAGGCCTAAAAGAACCTTGAGCTCTGCCCCTACCACGCCTAGACCTACCCCTAGACTGGGAATCATAAGCAGGATATGTCCATCCCTTAGTAGGCCAATTTCTACTAAACTTTGGAGGCTGCACCTGCAAAAACTCCTTAACAGTTTGCATAGACTTAGCCTTGTCCTCCATTTTCTTTAAAACTGCTTCCACAGGCGAACCAAACAACACATCAGACTGTAAAGGAGCATCCAAAATCCTTGTCTTAACATGCTCAGCTAAATTCTGATCTCTCAACCAGGCGTGCCTACGAAGAACAGAACCAGTGGCAGCCACCCTCGAGGAGGCCTGCACAGCATCAAAACCACACTGCAAGGAATGCTTACCCACCTGTTCAGACACATGAACTAAATCCTGCAACTCTTTACACTCAATACCTTCAGCCAGAGCATCCACCTTAGACTTCAATTGTGAAAGGAGATAATTCTGATATTTTAACATGTGAAACTGACAATTCAACGCCCTCATGGCTAAAGTGGAAGAAGTATACACTTTCTTTCCCCATCTATCCAAAGCCCTTGCCTCTTTATCAGGAGGAACAGGATTTTTAACAACAGAAGCCTTCACACCTTTAGGCCCCTGAGAGACAGTTTCGGGTCTGCCCTAGGACTCTTAAAAGATACTTATGAGCCTCAGGCACCCTATAGTACCTATCCGGTTTAACTGGGGCAGGAGGCAAAGAATCAGGATTCAGGGAAGCCTCTGCAAAACATCTTCTACCACATTCAGAACAGGAGGTATAGCTAAAGGCCTATGCTGGGGTAAAACAAGAATTCCCTAAGCCTCTTCCTGGAATCAGAGAAATCTTGACCTTCCCATTTAAAATGCTCCCTCATGGAATGCAGAGTCTCTGAAAATGAAAAATCCTCAGGAGGCGAAGCTGAAGGAGTAGAATCATCCACATCAGAATCAGAATAAGGAGGATACTCCTGCAAGTCTTCAGCCAAGACTCAGAAGCCTCGAACATTGCTCAAAACTCTCAAACTCAGGTTCCACCCTAGGCCTCTTATCAGGAGGGGGCATAGAACCTCTAATCATAGTAATCAAATCCTCTGCCATTTTTAGCATATGCTTCTTAGGCAAAGACCCTGACACACTCGGAGAAACCCCACTGAAGCTAAACTAGGCCTGCCTCTTAAAGAAGCCTTGGAAACAGAAGGGAGGCCCTAACCACCTTAGGAAGAGGGAAGAACAGCCACCTGAGAAGCCCCTTCAGCCTGGCCTACTTCCTGAGAGGACACATCCTGTAACAGTAAAGTCTCTCCCTGAGACTCCAAAGAAACTCCTGGCAAAACCTCCGGCTCCACTGAGCCTTCTAAAGAACCGACGTCCGGGACTGTCGGTTCCTCCACTCTAGGCTTTGCTGCTTTATCCTTGCTTTTGGCGAAGCGGCGCCGGAGCATCCGACGGCATTTTATAATTACAACGCTTCCCAAAACTAACCTGGCACAGTCTAACCTTCTCTTAATAGTGCGTTTGTTAAATCTAGCACAAGAGCGCATCCAACAACGCGTGCTCAGGCCCTAAACAAGGTATACACAAAGTATGGTAATCCCTATGAGGTATCTGTTTCCCACAAGAAATACAGTTATTCACTTTTTCTGACGTCCGTTAAATACTGAGGCAAGAAAAACCAAAATATTCCCAACGGGTACTTAGCCAACTTTGATTCGGTCTGAAACTCTGACTTCAGAAACTTTCAGAACGCCAACCTGCACTCGCAAAACTGCTTCTGCATCGGACCATGCGGCAAAAAAGACTGAGGATATGACGTCGGTCATGCGCATTAGTACCCTGACGTACTGACGTCAGTCTAATGCGCCTTGACCGACGTCAGCCATATACTTTGGTATTCGGGCCGACTGGACAGCGGACTACCCAATAGTTAGGACTGCAGCAATGTGGAATGAAGAACATCTGTCGCTGTGCGCCATTCAGTAGGCACACAGCCTGAGGTGAGGCTATGACTGAACATGGTACTTAGGTGGGGTGCCAGTTTGTTTTGTAGTTTGTGCAGTATGCAGCCTGGGATGTTGTCTGGTCCCATGGATGCTTTGTTCTTGGCTTTGGAGGGTGTGGTCTTTACTTGTTCATCTGTGATTACAGGGGCTTTGCATTCTTCTGGTATTAAGATGGGCCCTTTGGAGGGTGAGAGGGGGTAAAGTTAGCATTGAACCTATCTGCCAGGATGTTGGCAATATCAGTTGGTTTTGTATATTTCGTGCCATTGTGCTGTAGCTCAGACCATATCCGAGTGTTGCCATTGAGATTCTTGACATAGTTGTAGAATGCTTTGTGGTTATCTTTGGAATCAGTGGCGATTTTATTTTCATAACTGGCTATGGAGGATTTTATGAGGGATCTCAGCGTCTTGCTGAGGCTGACCAGGGAGTTCCTCCAATCTTAGGATTTTACTCTTTTTTTCAACAGCTTCTTCCTTCTGTTGTAGAGTTTGTTTATGGTAGGGGACCAACAGATTGGCTTCCTTTTTTTGGAGGATAGTGTCTTGGTTCTGTTGGTTATGGCACGATCCTTGCACTCGTATATGTGCTTATACAGTGCATTTGTGTAAGATTCAGAAGTCGTACCTCTATTTTCTGTCTGCATGGGTGTCGTGAAGTTTGTTACTTCTGTCTTAAGAAGCATGAAGCTGGCCTTGGAGTAGTTTTTGATGGTGCTTTCTGTAATGGGGGGTGGGGGTGGGATATGGATGTCTAGGGTGATTAGCTTGTGTTCAGATCTGACCAGCGAGGAGCTGACCTCTGGCGTGGAACACCAGTTACCCATATTGGTAATGACCAGGTCCAGGATACTGCTGCCCCTGGTGGGGGTATGGACAAGCTGATCCAAGGCATTGGAATTCATGAATTCCAGAAAACGTTGAGCGAATGAGTTGGTATATGAGTAATTTCCCCAGTTGATGGTGGGGTAGTTGAAATTGCCCATAATTAAGGTATTGGGTTGTACCTTAATATTTTCCAGTATCTTAAAAATGAAGAGTGGGAATCTTGGGATATGGTGGGGGATCTGTAGCAAGCTACAACCTGGACTGCAGTCTTGCCCAGTGTTAGTTGCACCTGGAAAATGTCAGATGCATTATGTTGAGTAACTAGCCCAGAGGTGTGGATATCCTTAATGAATATGGACATGCCTCTGCCTTTAGTGTTTCAGTCCAGGTTAGGTGGTCAAAAGGTGTGGTATGAATTATAGCCTGGTAATCCAGGGGTGCCCTCTGGAGCCTTGAACCAGGTATCTGTCACTGCACAGATGTCGATGTTCTCCATTTTAAGGGCTGCCTTGAGTGAGTGCATTTTGAGGTTTAGACTTCTAGCATTGAGTAGCATTACCCCCAGAGTTTGCTTGCTTGTACTTGTTATGGTGGTGAATTTAGCATTTGAACCTTGCCTAAAAAGGCACAATAGGGGTGGCAAGAGCCTTAGCCAGTATCTGGAATCCCAGGGGCAACAGATGCAGGCCATTTCTGGCAAAGCATCGTGGTCTGCCGACCATGTCGTCCCAGGCAGACAGATATTGGATCCCCTTACAATGACACCACAAGCTTAGCCAATTGTTGAAGTCAATAATTTTGGCCTTGTACTGTGGTATCACCCTGGGCGATGGCAGGATGCTACTCAGGGTTAGGGTCATACCTGCCTGGGCTACAAGATCCAAGAGCTCCTTCAAGTCTCTTTTCATGTAGTCCAGGGAGGTACGTCTCAGGTCATTCACACCAACATGGACAATGACAGAGTCATATTTGTTCTTGTTCTGGAGTGACCTGAGTGTGTGCATTATGTGGCGGATCCTGGCACCCGACAGGCAGCTGACAGTAACTTTCTCCTTGTTTAGCCTGATGAGTGGGACATCAATGTGCCTGACTATAGAGTCACCTATGATTAGTGTGTTGAGTAAGTTGCTTTGCCTTATGGGCTGAGCCTGAGTGGCACACTGATTTTTGGGCTATGTGTCATTTGGGGAGTGTTGGGGGTGGTTGTCTGCATTTGAGCTTGGGAGGTCTCTGTTGCTTGGGCAGAATTTTATTGAGAACCTCTGTGAATGTGGGTGTGTGCTTTGTGTTTCTATGTGTGGGTTTTGGTAGTGTGGGTTTTGAAGGACTATGTGTTGAGTGTGGTGTGGTGCAGGTGTTAATCTTCTCCTCTTGACTGTCTAGTCCAGTCTTGGCTGGAGAGAGCTTGGATTCCAGTTTGGCTATATAAGTGCATCTCTCACAGGTTGTAGTGCTGGGTGGAAGGAGGAGAGGATTGTCAGTGTACATGAGGCAACTGCTACATTGCCCCAAGATGCTCCGATTTATCAGGTGGGCAGGAGAAAACACTGGGAGCTGACCCATGGACATGCCTGGATAGGTGCTTATTAATTTAAGTACTAAGAACTATTTTCCTCTTGACAAGTGAGGAAAGTCGAGTGCTGTAGTAATTTGTAGTTTATTTAGTGGTTACAATGAGTTCTGAGCAAGTGCTGAGCACAAGGAAACAGTTATGAGTGCTGAAACTAAAAAACTGGCTAGTTCTATCTAAAACTAGCTAGTTTTAGCACCAATCCCATGAACAGAAGCAGACCATGGCCTGTATGGTGATCCACAGTCTTGTCCCAGATGATGCAAGGGTCTGCAGGCTTGTAGCTTTTTCTGGTAGATGCCTCAAATAGCAACCACACCAATCAGGTATGTTAAGCACAGACAGTCACTCTACAACTAGAAAGAGTCAGGAATCAATGTACTCTGCTACTACTCTCACCAGGATCAGAATATAAGCACAGGTTCTAAGCTGTCACCTATAAAGCAGTTATTAAGCTTTCTGGTGATCAGCAATCAACAGGAAATAATGTAACTGCACTCCTCCTCTCACCAGGAGAAAACAGAAGCACTAATCCCAAGATGACTACTGAGAGGCAGAATGTGGGTTCTACAATAACTGGTGGTCTTGCAATAGATGCTTAAAGGTAAGATGAAAAAATGGTGTATCCTATAGTATGCACTAGAGGAGTTAGATGTGAAAGAAGGTAGCAAGTTTTTACCTGTCTAAAAGTTAGGTTTTAGTGGAGAGTCACCATTTTTAAAACAGCAAGATAGATTGAAAGGGAATAGTCACTTTTGTATTCTGTTACTATGGAATACAGTAGGATGGCCAATAAATTTAAATAGTTGAAGGGGAGTGGTTTCACAAAATGATAATTTTGTGCTTACTCACACCAGCCAGTAAAAGCAGAGAGGAAATGAGATATATGGTCAAATTAACATAAGGGCCAGGCAACTAGAAAGACAGTGGTGTTTAAGAACACAACAGTAACCAGGTGGGAGGGATGGAAAAATTTCTGTCTGACTCACAAGAGACAGAGCTGTTGTCTCTTTTCAGGTTTTAGTATGCAGTTAAAAGCAGCATACAAGTAAAACACAGTGTAAAGAAAACAAATCACAGTATACAAAATAGAAAAAGGCAATAAAGTAATACAAAACACAACAAATAAAAAGCAAACTAACCTTTCCCTCACAGCAAACTGTAGCAGAATCTGGGTGAGCCTTTCCAGTAAAGCCATCTTCATCATGCCCTATTTGATTACACCTGAAACATCTTACGTTAGGACCTTGGTGTGCACTGGAATCAGTGACTTATCTATTTGTCTGTGGAACTTACTGTGACAGTTTGGACTGTCTCTGTGGGTTTCCTTATGCCAAAGTATTGTGCTAGATAAACCTCTTCTTACCCTCCTCTGCAGCTTTAAGTAGTCTCAGCTCCAACACCAGCTCTAACCTCTTTAATTCAATCTACATTTTGAGATCACCTGGGAATGTACTAGGTGGTCCTTTAGGTAAATGCTACATATCTACAGTGCTTCCAGGCTGTCTTCATGTCCCATGGACTGAACTTCAAAAGCACAAAAGACAGCTATTAAGTCATCTTTGATCAAACCAGTATGTGGAGCCTTTTTGATTTGCACTCTTTAACCAGCTGTGCCACTGAAATATTTGAATATTCTGAAGAGCTATCTTGTGTTTCCAAAGTACAGTGACTCATGGCTGTGCCATGTATACTGATTCACAGCTTACCTGATGGCTGCAAGGCTTCACATATTTTGGTGACAACACTGATAGGGAAGTTATACAAATTCATATTACAATACAGCCACACCACTGTAAAACAATGTCGGGTGCAGTGATACAGGCCATAAATTCTTTACCACTGGCAACAATTTATATGTGATGTTTAGGGGCTAAAGTTTCAAGATCAGCACCACTGACTATCAAATAAATATGGGAGGCAAACTGCATTTTCAAGCATATTTTCTAAATTATTTTAATGATTTGCTTTTGTCTTTATGTTTATTTTTAAAAGCCAATGGCCTTTTTGTATTTAGAATGGTCTGTAAGGACTGGTTTACTGCTCTGGTCAGTAAAGAAGACCAATTATAAAAGCTTCATGGTGCTCCAGTCAAAATGAGCCTCAAGATGGTAACATACTTTTCTATTGAAGTTTCATCAGGAATCTGAACCTTCTAACCTTTAGCACATTTAATATTTTAATGAATTGAAGTTTCATCAGGAATCTGAACCTTCTAACCCTTTGCACATTTAATATTTTAATGAATTCCCAACATAATAGATCATATCAAAGTAAGGGTGGCTGCCCTTTGTTTCTCATCTCCTGATGCTGTGAGGATAATACAACCCAGAAAACTAGGAATAAATGACCAGACTATGCAGTTACTACAGACTACGAACAACAACCTCTCCTCGATTACTTCATGTGTTGCGTACTTGGTGAGTGCGTGTGTATGTACGTGTGCTCACACATGTCTGATTGTACTGGAAGTGACAGAGATGCTATAATTTATATTGGGACGGACACAAATTTATGCTGTTTTTTGCAGTTGTTGTGTCTTTCGGCTTTTCCCGGTTAGGGGTTGCCACAGCGGAACTCCGGTCCGCTAATGACTGGCAGTAGATTTTTTTATGTGCCGAGTTGCCAGCCCTGACACACAACCTTCAATGAAGGTACGCCCATTCACGCATGTCTCCACACGGAAGACGCTTTAGCTGAGAATCGAACAGGACGTCTTACTGTGAGGCGACAACGCTACCGCAGCACCACCACCGCAGTTATGCTGTTTTTTGCAGTGCCTTTTCCAATTTCCAAGTGGCTTCCACAAGAACATGGATGTTTAATAACATGATTTGACTTTGGAGTACATAGTATGCAATTTTTTATGAGACAATCCAAGTGTTCCTACAGCCTGCTTCCTTGATTTTTCAGTTATGACTTCAGCTGCCAGACACTAATGCCTGGTTCTCTAATTACTTCTTAAAAATGCAGATTAGAAGTAGGCAGTGATCGTTAAAAGCAACTTCATTTCCAGGAAAATAAATACATGAATCCACAGTCGGGTCTCAAGGAAATCAAGAAAAGGATCATCAACATTACAGGAGAGAAAAAAAAAAAAAAGAAAATGGAGTTAGAACTTTGAAATCCCTTAGTAATGTCTTAACAGCTTGCAGGCCTAAGCCCAATTACTAATTCTAGCTGTAATGTTTTTCTAAAAGCATGAGGAAACAGATACAATAAAGCACTGCAAATAATTCTGCAATGATGATGAGGACAGTGCTAGCTTTAAAACCACATTTACTAAATTTACAAATACCAGCACGTGCTACTGAACTATATAAAACACTACCCACTTCACTTTACGTATTTATATTATTTATGTATTCTTTGTCGACTGGGTTAGTCCCACTAGGCTAGTGGCCGCTTTTCAGGGGAGAACTAAAGTAGTTTTTCTGCTACAAGGGGAAGTTTGGCCAGGGGATTGGGAAACATCCCCTACACTTTTCTACTGGTGCTGTGGGATATTTTACATCCCCTTGAGCTACCAACAACTTAACTGCTTATCCTAAGGCTGACACACTAAGAAGTGCAGCACCTCCTAATGTTGCAATGCAGATCAGCAATCTAAGCACATGAATCAGATGCATGAATCCCTGTTTTTCACAGATGGTCAAATTTCACTTTCTGAGAAGGATGTTGCCAGGATGAAGAAATCTCCCTTCTAAGATGAACTAACCTCTGACTTGATTATAACAGGTAGAGTGTTTCAATATGTTAAGCCCAGCAATGGTTGATAAATTAAGGATGCTAATCAGTAGCTTTAGGTTTTTAATGACCCGTCTAAAAACAAAAAACTAGGTGAATTAGAGGGCAAGCACACATACCCCTATGCAGTAGACTTTGCTCCCTCCATTCCCTTACTTAAATATTTTTGATTACACAGACACCTCACTAGGAACCATCTCAATTGCACAACCAGTTACTGCACAGCCCATTACAAGATGGTTGTGGGGACTTTGCTTTGCTCCCACATATTCAATTATTTTATTTTTCTGCAAATGGGATTTTTCTGCACTTTATTTTGTGAGAAACAGCACTCAAAACACTTCAAAATAAATGTAATATTGCTCTCTTTGACTGGGAAATGGTACCTGTATGAGAAGTCAGAAATGTAGCAGCAGTATGTTAAGTGGCAGACATGGTAATCATGCAATTGGGAGCAGTTTTCTACATACTGCTGAACTCAATCCCCAAAATACACTCATCATATGCTCAGCTTTGTTAACATCAAAATTAAAGCAAGTCAAGAGTGCCGTGTATATTACAAGTCTGAAATTTTATATTACCTGTTTAGTCTATATGTGTCAACTGCTTATGGAGTAAATTTTCATAAGGACTCAAGCTCTAAAAATGTGAAGTTGGTGTGGCAGGAACCAAACCCATCTATTCAAAATATAGCTTATTTGGAGTTTCTTACGACAATCTCCAGGCAAAACAGCAAGATTGTTAACAATGTGTGACATCTGGGTACTGGAGCAGAAAATTGTACATAGTGCCATTAGTTTGACTTGGTCAGAAAGAAGACACATAAAGCCATGCATTCTAATCAAGGATAACGATTTCTGGTTATTTAAAACAAAAATGAAATTCATTTTTTCCATAAACTGAAATTCCGGGAATTAATACCAGAGACTGTTATAATTCCCAGGCATTACCATGCTCCCATTGTGATTTTTATGTGCAACTGTATATATAAGAACAATTGAAAGAGATTCTAAATACAGAACATTAAATGGTTAACTGACAGTTTAATAGGCTGCAAAATAAGAACATATACAAGTTTCAGTGAATGAGTCTTCTAACCTAAAACACCAACACACCAACTTCCAATATAGTTCATATTTTTCTAATGCCTAAATGGCCCAGTTCTGGAATTTGGTGATAGTTTACAAAAATCGGAAACTTGTGTCCCTGATTTCAATTTGTACCTGTGGTATAATTAAGAAGAAGAAAACACAGATACATGTATTGTAAAGATTAATAAGGTGGTGGGCAGGCAGGCAGAAGGAACTGTGAAAATGCAGAAACCAATAAAATACTTCTGCTCAGTATTTATAAAAGTAAAAGAAGGGGGTGGGCATGTCCAATTAACTGAAGCACTATGGGTAATGACACTGGTACTAGCCCTTTCAAAGAAAACAAGCATTTTTTAAACAAATCCTAAGCATATAAGGCAACAGTCTCCACAGTGGGACAGTCAGGCAAGTCTTCATGGAGTAGACTGCAGCCCTCCACCCAAATGACTGTGTTACTCCTGAATATTCTGTTGATTCTGACCACCTCTGGGTTGTCAGCCTTCCTGAAAGTTGCCATAACCTTTGCTGCTTCTTTTAGTGCCCCCTGATTTAAAAATTTGTGTTGGGCATGTACAAATCATAGATGACGCTAGATCTGTTGTGTCATTGAGAAAGGGTGTTCTGGAAGTTGAAGCTTAACTCCAGCAGAAGGAGTAGCAAGAGTTGCTCTCCTTTTCCCGCCCCTCTAATTTGGACTTTAAACCTTGGCCAAAAAGAAGACTACAATGATAGTAACATTAAGAAAATTATTCTCACTGTCCTTGGCAAATTCTTTGAAGCAGGGCCAGGCATGGCACCTGATGGCTATAATTATGCATTCTGTCCTCACTGTCCTCACTGAAACATCTGATGTATTATAAGTAAGGCACATGATCAGGCTTGGAACAGAGTACATAGCTAACATCTAGGTAGCTGATTTCTTCTTCAGATCCTCCTCTGCCAACCCCTCTAGAGTCCTGAATGTCTTTACTGGCCAAGTCTCTCTACAATCTCTACATAAAGACCATAGATAGAGCCTACTGTCCTAAATGTAAACATGAAGGACAACCATATGCTTGGATGACCTTTTGACTTCTGGAGTAGGTCCACAGCCTCAGGTGGCTGAACAATGGGGGAGTGGATGACAATAAATGCAATCATATATGCTCTCAAGGAAGACTGTGGTCAAGGTCCATGCCCGTGAGGGGCGAGGGCACATGCAGGGAAGACTACATTATCATAGCTAGTACTGACCTTGAGTCCCAACTTGTCAAGGAGATCTTCACTGACGGGCCAATGGTGTGTCCCTCTTGCTTGTTTATGTACCATATGACTGGTGCATGGTCTGTGATCACAAACAGGACCACTGCCTTTCGTAATGTCCTGAAAGTCCTAAGAGCCTGAATAATGGTCATAATTTGTCTTATGCTGATGTGCCTTTTCTGCTTGGGCTACCTTCAACTTCCTTGCACCTTGAGGTTCTGGGTAACAAGAGTTCTAGGGTATACCTGAGGCATCTGTGGTCAGTGTCTGGGTAAGTGATACCTGTCTGGAGGGAATCCCTTTGTTCCTGAGTATATTGTGTGTTACTCACCACTCTAATGTCTTTCTCACACAGGCCAGTACTGAGATAATGCTCTTCAGAGATAAACTTTGGTGTTCCCAAATATTCTTCATGAACCACTCATTGCAGCATTTAACCTCATGTGCAGTCTGGCCAGCTGGGCCTTCAGAATGATGAAAAGTCATGAATCTGAAAGTTATGCACTTAACATAAATATATGTCTGTGTGAACATGGTTCATCCTCCTCACACTTAGGGCTGAACTGGCTGTTCAGCACCATTTTAACCCCCCCCCCCCCGCAGGCTTCAACGTCTTCATCTTACCCATAATACTCTGTGTTCCCATTCAATTTCCTGAGCTGATGTAGGCTGCTTGTAAGTGAAACATAATATGTAAGCAAAAACAAGTATACATACAACCTAAGACAGAACACCTCTCTGCTAGGCCAAAGGTATGTGTTACCTCTAATATCCTGAACATCCTGGATCTTGAATCATTTTCCTGTTACCAGATATCCTTCTTAAGTAAAGCTGTTGGAAAGTACAGTTGTGTACACTTACCATAAATGTAGATGTTCGAGTGTATTCACTGTTGCAGTCATTACATTTGGGTAATCTGCTGGCAGGTTGTCCTCAGTCGGCCTGATCAACAAAGTATTGGGTCCTGCATCAGTTGCTGTCCCTTCTTTCATGACGTCAGGTCATCAGGGGTATAAAACATGCAGCCGATGCCATTACATCAGTTTTTCTTGCCCCAGATGTCAGGTGCTCCCCAAATGGGGAGCAAATAAAATTAAAAGCACAAAAATATACCTCCAACCAAAAGCAAATACACCAAAAAGGCTTTTTAAGCATAGTAAAAGAAAGTAGAGGTATAGTCAGAGAAAAACAGGGGGATGGAGGGAGGGTAACCAGGACTGCAACAGTGAATAAACTTGAACATCTACATTTATGGTAAGTGTACACAACTGTACTATGTTCTTCGTGTTTCACTGTTGCAGTCATTACATTTGGGTAGATTCCCAAAGCTATGGTTGGGAGGAGGAATTTATACAGCATTAGGACCAGCTATAAAGCCCTGCAAGACAGCAGTGGCAAAGCCAGCTCTGGATTTAGAGAAAATTGGTAAATGATAATACTTGGTGAAAGTATGTACAGAACTCCAGGTAGCAGCTTCTAGAATATATCCCTGGTAGGAACACCTCTGAGAAAGGCTGCAGAAGTAGATGCAGCCCTGGTGGAATGAGATCTGATCCCCTGGGGGATAGGTTTTCCATGGTGCTTATAGCAGAAATGAATGCAATGGCTTATCCATTTAGAAATGGTTTGTTTTGAAACAGCCTTCCCCTCTGCCCCAGCAGCAAATGCTACTAGCAATTGCCAGATTTTCTTCGAAATTTAGTTCTGTCCAAGTAGAATCTAAGTTGTCTGTGCACGTCCAAGGAATGCAGAATCTGTTCCCCTTTGTTCTGTGGATTGGGGTAGAAGGTTGGCAAATGAATGGACTGATTAAGAGCCACACTGGAAACCACCGTGGGCATGAAGGATGGATTGGTCCTCAAAGACACCCTGTCCGCATGAAAGATGATGAAAGGCTCCACTGCCATAAGGGCCTGTAATTCAGATATCCTTCTAGCTGAAGTGATTGCTAAAAGGAAGGCTGTTTTCCAAGTAAGAAATTTTAAGTCTGCAGTAGCAGCTGGATCGAAAGGAGGCAGAGTGAGCTTCTCCAAAACAAAGTTAAGATCCCAGGCAGGGGTAGCAGTTCTCCTGGGTGGTCTCAAGTTCTTTGCCCCTCTAAGATACTGCTTGAGCAGGGGATGAGAAAAGAGGGGTGGTTCTGTGTTATAGTGAGCTGAAATAGCTGAAGCGTGGATTTTAATAGAGGAAAAAGACAGGCCCTTGTGAAGCATCTCAGTTAAGTATTGCAAAATCTGAGGTAAATTGGGCGCTGCTGTGCTCATCCCGAAAGATTGGTTCCAGGCACAGAATCTTTTCCATTTGTCAGCTTAAGATTTTCTAGTACTAGGTCTTCTCGCCTCCAAGAAGACATCCATCACAGGTTTGCTGAGGGATGCTAAGGGTGAATTTAAGTGATTAGCCAAGCTGCAAGGTTCAATGTTGGGAGCTGAGGGTGCAGAATTTGGTTCTCCTGCTGAGACAGCAAGGAAGGTGTCTGAGGCAGGTGCCATGGAGATACTTGTGACACACTGCACAGGAATGGGTACCAGTGTTGGCATGGCCAGTCTGGAGCAATCAAAATCATTCTTGGTTTGTCCTGTTTGACTTTTAGCAGAACTTTGGAGAGCAGAAGCAGAGGGGGAAAGGCGTAGACTGATAGGTTTTTCCAGCTGAAGGACAGATCATCCACTTTCCAGGCTTTTTTGTGGGGAGTCCTTGTGCAAAATTTGTCCAACTGGTAGTTCTGGGGGGAGGCAAATAGATCTATGTCTGGGCTCCCCCATTTGCTTGTCAACATGTTGAAAATCCATGGTTCCAGTTTCCACTCGTGTGGGTCCATGAAATTTCTGCTTAGTCCGTCTGCCAGTGTATTAAATTTTCCTGGCAGGAATTGAGCTTGTAGGTGCACTTGGTAGCTCAAGGCCATGTTCCACAATGCCATGGCTAGTCTGCAGAGGGGGTAGGAATGTGTACCTACCTGCTTTTTTATGTACCACATAACTGTGGTGTTGTCTGTCTTTACCATTAGTTGTCCTGGAAGAATGTAGTCCTTTGAAGGCTGTCAGAGCATTCTGTACAGCTAACATTTCTTTTTGATTGATATGTAGGTGCATTTGATTTGGGTTCCATTTGCCCTGAATGCACTTCCCTGCCAGGTGAGCCCCCCATGCATAGTCTGATGCATCTGTAGTTAGGGTTTGGGCGGCAGGGGGTAGTGTGAATGGAAGTCCCTTGTTTTGGTGGCAGGCCTCTGCCCAACATAGGAACTCCAGGCGTAGGCATGGTATGATAGGAATCATTGCTTCCAGGCTGTGACAATGTTGATTCCATAGACGTAAGTACCACTGAAGTTTACTCATATGCAGTCTTGCATATGGAATTAGAAGAATGCATGAAGCCATGAATCCCAAGGCTTGCAGTATTTGTCTTGCAGATAGCAGGGTTTTTGTGGCCACTTGTTTGAAATAAGTTACAAAATGAATTTGCTTTTCTGGCATGAGGAAAGCCATCTGGGCAGTTGTATTCAAGCTTGCACCCAGGAATGTTATCTGTTGAGAGGGTACCAGTTATGATTTCTTTTTGTTTATGGTGTACCCCAGACAAATTAAAACCCTTTTTACAAATGCCAGATGATTTAGAAGTATGGCCTGGTTTTCTGCCTGAATTAGACAATCATCCACGTATGGATATATTTGAATATTTCTTTGCCTGCAAAATGCAATTACTGGAGCCAGGCACTTTGCGAATACCCTGGGTGCAGTAGACAAGCCAAAGGGCAGTGTAGAGAACTGATAATGCAAGTAGCCTGCTTTGAAGCGTAGGTATCTTCTGCAAGATTCCCTGACTGGGATATGCAGGTAAGCTTCTTTTAAATCTAGAGTTGCCAACCAGGCATCTTTGCCTAGCACAGGAAGTAACTGGTGAAGAGTCAGCATCTTGAATTTTGGAATGTCCAGAAAGGTATTTAGAGTAAACAGGTCAAGAATTGGATGCCATGATTTGTCATTTCTGGGTACCAGGAAAAGCTTGGAATAGAAACCTTGTCCCTTTTCCTCTTCTGGTACCAGTTGAATAGCCCCCACGTTTAAGAGGGAAAGTACTTGTTTTTGTGCCTCTACCCACTGATGTGGGGGCAGGTCTGGCCGTCCGTTTGGTGTTGGCAATGTGTGGAAATTAAATCTGTATCCCTGGGACACTATATTTAAAACCCATTTGTCCTGGGTTATGAATTCCCAATTTTTTGCATGAAGAGCAATTTTTCCCCCTCAAAGGGGAGGCTAAAAGGTAAGTGTTTGGTAATTTTAAAGGAAAGTCATTGAGACTGTTTACCATAGGGGGGTGTCTTATTTCCAGATTTGGAAGTGGAGGCCCCCCATTGCTTAGTTCTGAGAGTTCCCTGGGACTGAAACCTGGTGCTTTTGGTGTGTCTGGGATTGGCTTGAGAGGATCTGGAAGGAGCTGGAAAGGACCAATTCTTAGTAGGCCAGTGCCTACTAAATCTTGGAGGTTGCACTTGTAAGAAATCTTTTACAGTTTGCATAGATTTAGCTTTATCTTTCATCTTTTTTATAACTTCTTCAGCCTTATTGCCAAACAGGCAGTCCTGATTTAAAGGAGCATCCAACAATTTTGCTTTAACATGATCAGGCAGAGATTGCTCCTTAAGCCAAGCATGCTTTCTAAGCAGACCCAGTAACAGCAGCCCTGCAAGAGGCCTCTAAAGAATCAAAACCACATAGCAAAGTATGTTTTCCAACTTGTTCAGCAGAATGCAATAAATCCTGTAAATCTTTATTTTCCACACAGTCAGAAATCAACATAATTTTCTGTTTATGCAGTCCAATAACATGCTGTTGATATTTTAACATATGAAATTGGCAGTTTAAAGCCCTGATTGCCAAGGTTGCAGAAGTATAAACCTTTTTACCCAATCTAACCAGCGCCCTGGAGTCCCTATCAGAAGGGGTAGGATTTTTAGCAGTAGAAGCCGTAATGCCCTTGCACCCCTGAGAAATGGTTTCTGGATCCGCAACAGGATTTTTGAAAAGGAACTTGTGGGACTCAGGAACCCTGTAGTATCTGTCAGGTTTACTAGGAGCCAGAGGCAGGGAATCAGGGGCCATACTGGATTCCGAAAACACATCATCAACAATGTCTAGTACAGGAGGTATAGCCAAAGGCCTATGCTGAGGTAGTAGAAGGAAATCCCTAAGCCTCTTTTCTGAATCAGAAAATTCCTGACTTTCCTAGTGGAAATGCTCCCTTAAGGTATGTTAAATTTCCCCAAAAGAAAAGTCCTCAGGAAGGGAAGCAGAGGGAATGGAATCCTCTGCATCAGAATCCTCATAAGTAGGTATGGACAAATCCAGGTCATTAGAAGAATCAAAAGAAACAGAGTCCTGATCAGAAGATTCATAGTCAAGCTCAGCCCTAGGCCTCTTAGAAGGGGGGGGGGTTAACTACCCCTGATTAGAGTAATAAGATCTTCAGCCATTTTGATTATTTGTTTTTTAGGTGTAGGGGCCTCTCTCGAGGCACTCCTAAAAATGGAGAACATCGATATCTGTGCAGTAACTGAGACCTGGTTCAAGGCTCCAGAGAGCACCCCTGCAATACCAGGCTACAACTCTTAATAAACTTTTCAGCCACCAAACCAGGACCAAAACATTAAAGGTGGAGGAGTGTCAAAATTCATCAAGGATATTCACACCACCAGGCTAGTTGCCCAACACAATGCGTCTGAAATTCTCCAGGTGCAACTAACACTAGGTAAGACTGCAATCCAAACTGTGGCTTGCTACAGATCCCCCAGCATGCCCCAAGATTCTCACTACACCTTTCTAAACATACTGGAAAATATTAAGATAGAACCAAACACCCTAATACTGGGTGATTTTAACTACTCTGCCATTAACTGGGAAAACTACTCGTGTACCAACACCTTTGTCCAACAGTTCTTGGAATTCATAAATTCCAACACCCTGGATCAACTAATTCATAGTCCCACCAGGGGCTCCAATATCCTAGACCTGGTCATTACCAACATGGGAAATCGATGCTCCACACCTATGGTCACCCCCTCGTTAGTCAGGTCTGACCATAAGCTAATCACCTTTAACATCCACATCCCACCCCCACCCCCAGTAAGGAAACCTCCATAAAAAACTTCCCCAAAGCCAACTTCATGCTACTCAAGTCAGAAGTGACAAACTTCATGAAACCCATGCAGACGGGAACTGAAAGTTCAACTGCTGAATCCTACACTAAGGCACTGTACGAGCACATCCACTCATACATGAATCGTGCCATCCCAAATAGAACCAAGATGCTCTCATCCAAAAAAAGGAAGCCAATCTGGTGGTCCCCTGCCATAAACAAACTTTACAACAAAAGGAAAAAACTGTTGCAGAAAAGAGGAAAATCCCAGGATGCAAAAAACTCCCTTACCAGCCTCAGTAAGAAACTGAGATCCCACATAAAATCCTCCAAAGCTAGTTATGAAAATAAAATTACCAAAGATTCCAAAGACAACCACAAGGCATTCCATAACTATGTCAAGAATCTAAATGTCAATGCTCAGATCTGCTCTGAGCTAAAGCAGAATGGCATTAAATATACTGATCCCAAGGATATTGCCAATATCCTGGCAGATGGATTCAGTGCCAACTTCACCCCCCTCTCACCGCCTAAATGGCCCATCTCAATACCGGAAGATTGCCAAATTCTGGTAATAACGGCCACAGAGGTAAAAAAATGCATTCTCCAAAGCTAAGAATACAGCATCCATGGGACCAGATGACATCCCGGGCTGTGTACTACATGAACTACAATATGAACTGGCACCTCACCTAAGTGTCATGTTTAATCATAGCCTCACCTCAGGTTTTGTGCCCACTGAGTGGCGCAGAGTTACAGTTATCCCACTCCACAAGGGGGGATCCACCTTGGATCCTGGAAACTACTGTCCCATCAGTCTGACAAGCCTTATCTGCAAGGCCATGGAGCGTATTATCATGGAACTTATAAACAAAGACAATGGCAACCTTCAAACACTGGACCCCACCCAGTTTGGGTTCGTGAAGGGACGATCTTGTCTCCTGAACCTGACTGACTTCTTCGAATCAGTCTCCAGAGCCATGGACAAAGGTAAGGTGGTTCACACAGCCTATCTAGACCTTGCTAAGACCTCTGACACCATCCCCCACTCTGGAATCATAGATAAACTTACTAAGCTGGGCATTAATCCCTACATCACCCAATGGGTTGCTAACTGGCTTACTGATAGAACCCACACTGTAAAAGTAGCCAACTCCAAATCCAGCTCCAGACAAGTGGAGTACCTCAGGGTTCAGTCCTGGGACCACTCTTATTTGGCATCTACTTCTCTGAAGTACAGGCCAACACTAAGGGACTCCGGCTAACAAAGTTCGCAGATGACTGCAAACTGGGAGCCATTACTGAATCCCCAAATGATGTGGATACTCAACAAAGGGGCCTTATAGAAACAGATGCTTGGTGCCAGAGCCATGGGCTCAAGCTCAATGCCAAGAAATGTATAGTTATCCCCTTTGGGGAAAAAGCATGTACTAGTGAATTACCATATAGGTGGCAGTACACTAAACACCGAAAGTGTGATAAGAGACTTAGGGACACAAGTGGACAGTGGTCTCACCTTTGATAACCACATCGCCACAACAGTCAGGAAATCCTTCTATGTGGCACACCTCATCACTAAGGGCTTTTCATCCAGAAAAAAGGAGGTCATTGTCCCACTGTACTCATCCTTCATTAGACCCATTATAGAATACAATGCCCGTTTGGTATGTACCTCTCAAGACATCTGCAACAACTGGAAAGGCCGCAGAAATACCTCACTAAAAGAATCACAGGCCTAAAGCAGATGCCCTACGCTGACCGCCTTAAAAAACTCCAGCTATACTCTGTCACATATCGTATACTCAGAGGCAATCTCTGCTTAACATACAAGGCCATGTCAAACCCAGAGCTGTTAGACATGCTACACTTAAAGCTGTTAGACATGCTACACTTAAAGAAATCCCAATCCCTCAGAGCCACACGCTCCAGGGATCTAAAGCTTGTCATCACAATAAACAAAACATGCTGGAGGGATAGGTTCCTGACCCAGAGACTCCCCAGACTCTGGAATAGATTGCCCATATATGTCAAGTAGAGTGCCTCTTTGGCCCTCTTAAAAAGGAACCTTGACGATTGGATGGGAGAAAGGAAATTCACGCCAGGGATCACTTCAGTCGCCCTGCTAGACAGGGGTCCAGGGAAGTAAATAGTGTGGGAAGAAATAGCCAGGGAATTGTTATGGCTAGGCTTGTATAGGCCCTAGGGCTGATAGCCTAGTACCAACCTATGAACATGTGGCCTGGGCGTCATTTTTTTAGACATAGATCGAGATTTAGGCCTTAGTATAGAAGGTGGAGTCGGTTTAATATGCAAGTCTGTAGGCCTGAATACACCCTCAGAAGCCGGTGCCTGCACAGCGGCTCTGGACCCATCCAAGGTAGAGACATCCATGGGTTCCATAGGTGAAGCATCTCGCAGCATACCGGACTCCGAATGGGTCTCAGTAGAGGCCTGCGAGTCAGACGTAGTGGGTATCAGGGGCGGCGAAAGTGCCTCACTGAGTACCGGCGAACTGGCGACTGGCTTAGGAGAAGCGTCGTCGTCAGTTTTGGACCTCACCGGCCTATCTCTGTCTTTATCTTTGCGTTTTTTCGGAATCCCGGTAGTCGGATGGCTAACCGACATCATACACCGAGAACTGAAATATTTAGAGGCAAAAATGTACCAACGACGGATAGTGTGCTGATTAAATAAAGCACAAAACCAACAGCAAGGCACGTCGTGGTCAGGGCCTAGGCAAGGAATACAGTACAAATGAAAATCTTTATGAGGTATTTGCTTTCGACAAGTAATGCAATTATTAACTTTTACTGACATCGGTAAGGAGCAAGAAAAAGTTTCCCTAACGGGGTACTTAGCTTTAAGTTGAAGACTTCGGTTCTGAAATTCAAAAACGAAAATTTCAGGAGTCGGCTGACTGGCACTTGCAAACTGCTTCTGCTTTGGGCACCACATGGCAAGAAAGACTGATGTAATGGCGTTGGCTGCATGTTTTATACCCCTGACGACCTGACGTCATAGAAGAAGGGATAGCAACCGATGCAGGACCCAAGACTTTGTTAATCAGGCTAACTGAGGGCAACCTGCCAGCAGATTACCCAAATGTAATGACTGCAACAGTGAAACATGAAGAACATCTGCATGAATTCTGCCTCCAAAATTATTTAAGTACAAACTGTCCTATCACAGAATATACTGCCAACAAATAGGATTCTAATATGGATATGACAGAACACTGATGTACAAAAGGGAATAAACCCATGGCAAGAGGTGAATCTGTGTTATTTTACCGCTGTCTTGACTCACAAGTGTTGACCGTAGAAATCTTGAATAAACTACTTATTCTTGAATTTGCGAGTCTCTTATTTTCTTTCTCAATGGCTCTAAATATAAAGCAAATAATGGAGGGGAAAGAGACACTCCTATCTGGTCCTTCTGTTCAAACACAGTTTTTGAGAAAGGAACCCTCACACCTTTATTCTTGCCTCCAACCCTTTATATATCCTTCTAATTAACACTTTTATTTTATCAGGGAATGCAAATGCTACAGTTAATTCTAGCTGACCATCAATAGCCTTCTCTGCATCATGACCCACCAAAAATAGCAGTGTTGTTTTTACAGTCTGCTTCTTTCTGTATCATTTTTCCATTAATGCTGTCAAATGCTTGCCTCCCCTTCACAAAACTACACTGATCCATATCTATCATTTTTTTTCTGAGCTAGTATAGACATAAACACTTTTTAACCATAGTTTAAAATTGAAATGAGTCTATATAAAGCTGGGTTTGAGGGGTCTATGAATGAATAGCATATTGAGGTAAAGCTGAAAACTAAGCCAATGTTACGTTACAAAGAAAGATACTTGTCAAACAGAAATTAAGTTAAGAAATAGACTGGTATTCATTTTCATGGAGTGCAAAAGTGTGTAAATGAAATTGGCAAACAGTCATGCAGTGTAGAATGCAAATGTACTATGTTTGAACAAAGTGGCGCTGGTTCTTGCATGTGTGCAGCTTCCAACAAACTACTCAGCAAAACTGGGCAGGACTATTAGCATGCAAGTCAAAGAAAGTGTGGAAGTGAAATCCTGCACAAATACACAAGATGTATACACATCTGAAAGTCAGCTGTAACTCTGCAGTTTGCTATGTAACCAGAAAACATGGCCTTGCACTAACACCTCAAGACTTTGTTAGAATATCTTTTGCATACCTCGGCACTGCAGAGCCGGCATCTAGACAAACCCACTGTACAAGCAGCCTTAATATGAAGATATCCACTGAGGAATACGGGTTTATTTGATTTATATGAGTGGAAAGGGGTGGTCAGTCAAGGAGGAAGAAAAGACAAGGAACATACAGGAGAATGACAAAAGATTGAGTAAGAGGAGGGTATATTCACTGTTTGGTGGAAACAAACACCTGTTTTCTGTAATATGTGAGGGGGAAGGATATAGAGAAGAAAGGATATGGATGCCACTTAGGGAAGCCTTCAGCGTTATTGCAAAACATATAACAACACAGACAAGGGTGGATGACCACAGAATAGGGAGGGTTTACAAAGGGAGGTGAAGACAGACAGGAAGAACAACTGGTGATGGATAAAGGATGTGCAACAATGCAAAAAAGGATGGTTCTGGCACAGCAGAAAAAGACTGAAACATGGCCAGTCTACAGCTAGTGGGGTTTGGCTTTACTGGCCAAAATGTATCACTAAAGACTTAAAAAGTAAAGGCAGGGGCATTCAGAAACAAAGTAGCTTCTGAAGGGGTTGATGTAATGGTTACGTCTTTACCTCACAGATGCAAGGTACACGGTTTGATTCTGACCTCTGGTTGTTGGCTAGGTTTGTAATAATCTGCAGACTGATGGCTTACTATTAACCTATGCACTAAAACACTGACATATTCTTAAAGTGTCTTTTGCATGCATACCATGGACCTCTGCTACTGGAAGTTTAAAGTACTACCAAAGAAGACTCTAGCTTGTCTGGGTCTTTTCTTGTAGTTTTTACTGAACGGTTTGTCTGTGTGACCTTTTAACCCTTTGGTTTGGCTGTTATTTCGCATGTTTTGTAGGCAACCTAATGTTTATTAGCATCAGGCTTGATTTTAAACTCAGTGTTTCTAAAGTATAGCCAAGCAATCAACTTCTGCTGTACTGACAAGGTCAGAAAAATACTGAAACGGGGTATGTCTACAGATAGTGGGGTTTGGCTTTACTGACCTGAATATACCCATAAGACTTAAAAAGTAAAAAGTAAAAACTCAGGGACATTCAGAACTCATGTAGCTAAAACACTGACATGTCCTTAAGGGGTCATTTGCATATATCCCATGGACCTCTAGTACAGGAGGTTTAAGATATTACATAATGAAGACTCTAGCTTGGATGGGTCTTATTTGCAATCCTATAATTAGAAATCACTCCATATGACACATTGTAGCTGTAAGCTGCACACCCCATGTCCTACATGCTCCAACTCCTCCCCAACAAGTGGCACCAGTAACAAAACAGCACACTTGTAGGAAGTAAAAAAAAAAAAAAAAAAAAAAACATGAAAGACCTTATACATAACTATGTAGGGGAAAAAAAAAAGAGAAAAAGTCAACTATCGGGAGTAAAAATAAAAGAAAAGACAAAAAATTACCTATAAAATTAAAACATCTGTACACAAATACAGAGGGGACAAGATCAGATTGATATGTACAATCCCTTTACACATAGTGGTTGCAAAAGAAAAACACAGCAGCACATCTTCATATTTCGGTTTCTGCATGTAAGGTTAATTGCACGGTATCAAACACTTCCTGTTTCACAACTCCAACTACAGAGCAGCCCCTCCCCCATCATTGGACTGCCAACCACTGTGTAAATGATGATGGTTGTGGCCATATGAACTCTACATTTGTATATGGTGTGTGGATGAATGTCTGATCCACCATGCAAATTGACCATACACTGCATGTACCAGGTTTAATTTTTCTGACTTTACACTGTCACGTGGTATTTGCCATGGTCTCTAATTGTGAACTAGACATCACAACATTGCCTACTGTGCAACTACCTGTTTGAGAGAGTGCCGTGCTGCTGTTGCCAGATGGGTGTCATTGCTGTCTCCACTGCAGCAGGTTTTGAGTGAAAAATGGGGGGGGGGCACATGACTGATTGGGGGGTCCCAGCGGCAGCAGTGGTGGTGGCACTGGTGGACCAGACAAATGCAGAATCATATTGTACAGAACACAATATGCAGTAAACATTTTGCACTCAGTAGCGGGGTCATACTGAATAGACCTCCAGACTCATCTGTGCAACAGAAACAGGCTTTAAGTAAGCCATACACTCTTCCAATGATTTCTGAGAGTCTGTCACAGAGCAGTGTTGTGATGTTCTTCTGCGGGTCCCTGTGGATTCTGAACTGGTACCATAAGCCAAGGTTCAAGTGCATTGTCCATATCACCTAAAAAACATAAGAGGCAGGGTATAATTTTTAAGGGTAGTTAAGAATTACACCTTCCTCATTATTTATGCAATTACCGATAAGGATGTTTGGTGAGTTATGCTGCGCTTACATATTAGGTGACCATGTGGCATCCAACTATAAAGGAAGTAGCGGTACACTGAACATGTGCACTAAGTGTGAAAATCATGGATACTAGCAGGATGCTGGGCCAAAACACTGGTGAAATAGCTGCGTATATCACACACTACCTTGCAGTTGATGGGATGGTAGCCTTGCCTGCTATGTTACCTTTCTCCCCATTGATCAGATGGGGCCATAATAGCCACATGGGTGCAATCTACCACACCAGACAATGCAGGGAAATGTGGCAGATTGTAAAAAGCATGCATGTTTGCAGCTCTGTCTTATGGTGTGTGTGAGAAATAGATGGGCTAGAGTAACACTGAGGAAGTGCTGCAGTATCCTCAAGGTCAAATGTTGTGAGGTACCTAATGTGTCTTCAGTCTGTTTCTGGAAGGTCTCAGTGTTAAGTATGGTTACAGCTGTGTATAAATTGGTGTTAATAGGGATAAACAGGAGGGTGATACCAGTTCACCAAAGCCCTTATTAAATCTCTGTTCCTGTCCGCACAAAACTGGCCAAGAACTTCCTGCTCCTCAAAGCTGTAACACAATAAACATTGCTGGTAAGGCCTATGCTGTAGGCATCAAGTACCGCTAAATACACCAGGTTGAGGTGCTGTGGAAACAATAATGTTAAAGCAGGAATTCTCAAAGCTAGCTATTAATCTGAGAATATTCTCTGACTGCAAAGTGTCTGGAAATGGTGATACTTGCCATGTTTTTTTTTATAATCTATGTGCACAATGCATCCTTGCATATCATTCTGCTACTCTCAATTACAAAACACAAGAAAGGCATTTCATTAACATATCATCAGTGCATTATTGCAAACATTATCTCATTTAAATGTCATTATGCACTCATTAACATATGCCTTTTCCTGTGATTTTTTGAGACTCGCATACATGCACAACACTGCATTCTGAATTGCATTGTTAGTGCATGCCTCCAACTTGCACAAGTGCATGCTGCACAAATGTGTAACTGACTATGAATACCACCTAAAGCAATTGTTTATGCCATGCAGCAAATAGCTGGCAAATGACTCAGGGGTGACAGAAGATGGTAGCGGGTATCTCAGGACAGGCACTTTTGGTCTGTCATCTTGTGCACACTGTGAGGATGGAAGAAAAAAGGCATATGTGACTGACATGATCATAACTAGCTAGACCTGTATGGAGGACAGAGTGAACTAGTAGTTCAATTACCAGAGCAAACCTTAACAAAACTATGAGGAGCACTCCTATAAAATTATACTGACAATCAATATAATCTCAAAACCTGATCTGCACAGACTGCAGCTATCAATGTGAAATCTGTATGTAACACTAGACCTGTCTTTTTCATCATTTCTGTGTTGCTTTGTATAATATGCAGGTTTTAATACATGTAAACAATGCACTGCCTTTTTTAGTGGTACTAGCAGGTTCTTTCACAGATTTTTTTTTCTGATGGGAGGATGGGGCAATGAGGGACAGCAGCATCTGGCAAAGGCAGACAGCAATGAGATGTGTAATCACCAGAACAAATATAAGGGCAGCATGCAACCACACACACATGTGGGAGTGAGTGAGTGAGTGTGTGTGTGTGTGTGTGTGTGTGTGTGTGTGTGTGTGTGTGTGTGTGTGTGTGTGTGTGTGTGTGTGTGTGTGTGTGTGTGTGTGTGTGTGTGTGTGTGTGTGTGTGTGTGTGTGTGTGTGTGTGTGTCTTTAGATGAAGGCTGCCTATTACATTAGGTTGTTAGCTAAAACATGCTGACTATAAAAGTGGCTTCAAACCCTTCTGAGGTTTACCAAAGATGGAGAGGGTGGCAGGAAAAAAATAACAATCAGCAGATTTCTTTCAAAAATAAAAAAACTCCTCCATGCACTGAAGCTGCAATACAGGTCAAAATGTCATCCTCAACTGCATTTAAGAAAAAAATAAAACATCTTTCCCTCTCCTTTTATTCATGTCACATAAAAGCACTGGAATATAAATTACCAGCAGAGATTAAATAATAGTTCAAAGCCAATCAGAAAGTCAGAGTAGTGTTTACTAAGTATTCCTGCCAGCATGGGGAAATACCACAGAAGACGGTAACCTGAAGGCTTACTAACAGAGAAATCTGAATGCTCTAAAGTAGCATGAGGCAGGATTTTAGGTCATTATAGTATGCGATCCCCATGACATGCTTTGTTTGGTAGGGCAGCTGCAGTTATCAACAGATGTTTCTGCAATAAATAATTGGTATTATCTCAGAAAAAGACTGCCTACCTGGGGAGCAGGCATAATACTAAAAACACGGATCTGCTATTAGGCCCACATTAATCTCCCATCTACAGTGGTTGCTTGTGGAGTTTACTGCAGGTGTTTCTCCTGAGAGAAAGCTGATAAAGTCTCCAAAGTTATAAAGCATTGTGTGCATTGTAAAGAAGGCTGGCCTGAGCTACAAATTCCATTCTGATGTCACAAGAAGCATTTTCAATTCAAAAGAAGACAGAGAAAGAAAAATGGGGAGAGAGAGAACAGAAAGTAACACTATTGGTTATAATGAAAAATTCCTGAGTACACCATTTTTAATCATGAAATGTTTTATACACAGTGACAGTTTAATCAGATGTCTAGTTCTGAAAGTCTATACCCATCTCCCACTGACGTAATTTATTAACAATCCTAACTTTATACTGCAGGCTAACACAGTGAGCCGAAAGAATGTGCTATAATCTTTGGAGATTCTAAGGCCCCACTTTGACTATTTTTAACTCTCTTACATGATCTTTTGATTGCTACCAAACAGAAAACAGTTAAAGAAAGACTCACATAAAAAAGTGAGTGTGACAATGGAAAAGCATTATTCAGGGTATAGTCAGGATATTTTGGAATTGTACTCTAATACGTACACTACAGCTCCTTTCCCTTCCAACTATATTCCCTCAACTCTAGATACTGCATCTTCTAGACAGTAATCCATTTCAGTAATTAAACAAAGACAAAATCTACAAATGATATGCTTAAGCAAAAATGAAAGAAAAATAGATAATCAACCTGGCAACCAAAAAAGTTATTTAATTATATATGCATCCATCCACAAACCTTTTTTCCCATTTTTGCAAATGGGGTCAGTGTGTCACTTCAATAGTGACAATCATCTAGGGCAAAAGTTCACACCAATGGGAGGCTAGCCCTACCATGGCTGTTCTTCCATAACACACATATGTATTCTCTCTCTCTCTCTGTATGTATATATATATATCTATATACATATATGGGTATAATGACATTCGTCTAAATAATGAAACGTTGACATTGCTAAAGTCAAAAGATTTCACATCGACAGACAAAAGTTGACACCCTTCTACAGGGTACCTTTTTATCGTCGTTTTGTGACGATGTGTTCCTTATTTGGGATGGACCCACAGATGAACTAAGTGTATAGGCTGGATGAACAATATGACTGAATATTTAAGATTAACTTTGAAGTATTCATCCCATAGGTTGGAATATTTGGATGTGTATGTAGAAAGGGTTATGGGCATGCATATAAACACTGGTGTCTTTAGGAAGAAATGTTATAAGAATACACTCCTCCACAGACACAGTATGCACCCACAGTATATTTTTAAAAATATCATAAAAGGTCAAGGGATGAGGATCTCTTGCCTTAATGCCACAGATGCTGGCTTTAAATCTGAGTTGGATATGTTTAGGGATAGATTGCGAGTACGTGGGTACAAGGAGGAAGAGATAAAGGTAGGCCTTAAGGACATGGACATCTATAGACAAGAGAGAGCTGCCCCATACTTTTCTGGTAATAACAGTAATGCTAGAACCAATAGAGAAAAACAGTCTGGTATTAGGATACCGATGTATTATACAATAGACAATGGTGCCATTATAGACATTATCAACCGTCATTGGCGTGTCCTAACCACATATTCAGTCGTCAGAGAAATTGTAGGGGAAACTCCGATATTCAGATTCAAGAATAAAGCCAATCTTAAACAATTGTTATGTCAACAACATCACAGGCCAGGTTTAGGTGTTTGTATGGGCACTACATCTTGTAGCCACTGTAATGTTTGTGAATATGTTATGATTACTGATAGGTTTACACATCCAGACACTGGACAGATGTATAGGTTCAGGGTGTCAACTAATTGCAATAGTTCGCATGTAGTATATCTGGCAGTGTGCCAAGGTTGCCCCTCATTCTATGTCGGTAAGACAGACAGATTGTTCTGGCATAGGATGAGGGAGCATCTGTATGCCATTAGGGTTAAGTACATGCAAAATGCATTAGCAAAACATGCTCTAGCGTTTGGGCAAGAACATTACTTTAAATTTATGGTCATAGACTATGTGCAGGCCATAATTAGGGAGGGTAACATCAGAAACAATATGGAGAGGAAAGAAACCAACTGGCTAGTAAGGCTGAGAGCTGATAAAGGCTATGACCTTAATGAGAGAGCCTCTATCAAACCTATTTTGAGATCTAGAAGTTTGTTTGTTTTACATTAGCCTTATAAATACACTGACGGTTTGTCTAGCCTTTTTCATCTTTGTCATATATATAGATTTGTGATATTATATGTGATCAGGGCAACACAACAATGTATTAATGCAGAAGTGAGGTTGGAAATGAACACAGCTTTTGTTCTTTAGATAAGTTGAGATATAATGAGTTTGTGTCCATGTCTCCCTTTTCAGTCCATGACATTTATGGATAGTGAAATATGTACATTTATGTTCTGTCTAGAAATTGTTTTGTAGGATGTATATATTCTTGGATTGCTCTGAAATTTTACATTTATCTTTTATATATAGGTAGAATGGCTAATTTGTGAGCTGATTCACTTTGAAAGTTTTAGGTAAAATAGTTTTAATTTTGAATGTATGCTCAATGACAGCATGTGCAGTGTTTCATTTAAGGTTTTGATTATGTATTGTTAAGTCTGTTATAATGACAGTTTTTTAGTGTCAATGTTTAGGGAGAAAGTATGTATATTTATTGTTTTATATTGTGTTATCTGACAGCAGGTAGAAAATTAAGTTGTTTCCCTTTAAATGGTTAAGTGAAGGGCTCGCCCTTGACTGTTGCAGTATTTAAAGAGTGCAACTGTAGCATTTGAATTTTCAAGGTCTGAGGAAGCAATACACAAAAGCGCTAACCTGTTGGATTTATGTGAATAAAAGATCTTTGTTTTTATACACTCTCTGAGTATTCTGGATAATTCAAGTGATCCTGGTTGTCTCGTATGTGGTGCTGTTGTTGGACTTACAATTTTCTTCATCTTCCGTGGTGAGGCATTAACTCTGTTGGGAGTACTTTGTTGTTGTTTGATTTATATATATATATATATATATATATATATATATATATATATATATATACACACATACATACATACGCATGTATACATGTTTGTGTGTGTGTGTGTGTGTGTGTGTGTATATATATATATATATATATATATATATATATATATGTGTGTGTGTGTGTATAACTAATGTTGTAAGTAGTCCATATATCAGTGAAATAAAGATTCCATTGTAAACAGAGTGATTTTTTTTATTGTAGCAAGTGTTTTAATATATTGTAGCTGTTGTTTTAAGAACTATTTGCCTATATTAGTAACAGCAGACTAAGAAAGGCCCAGTCCATATGTCTCTTCTGACCAGAATTTTGCAAGAAAGCTTCTGATTTTGCCTCAGTAACATTTTGTCGAATTAACTCGGTAGTTCAAATTTTACATTTTTAAGTAATGCAGCCAGGATGGGCTTAAAGAAGCTTGTGTGCCATCACGTTGAAAACATTAATTAATGATCAAAGTGTTTTTAATTATTGAACAAAGAACTTACAGTCATTTAAGGGCCCTTGGTGAAACAGTTTAGTAAGAGAGCAGAGAAGTCTGGGAACAGCATGCTGAATGTTTCCTCAGGGTTTTCACAGACATGCAACACTGACATCTTAAATAATTTAACTAGAGAGTTTTAAACTTAAATCAAGAGTGGGCAAGCTTCTTCGCAACAATATGTAGTGTGGAAAAATATTAATAATGAAATAGGTAAATCTGCAAATACACAGAATGTGCCAGAAGGAGGGAGCTTTAATTTTGAGAGGTGTTATGAGTATTAACATTTCTAGCCTTAACAGTCTACAGTCACTCTTGCGCTGTTCACGTAAATATAAAAGAGCTTTGACATTTTGTATTAAATGTGACACAATCTAATTTTTTACTCACTTTGATACAAGTGACACTTTTTAGTGGCGACTGAAAAGCACTATCT
This sequence comes from Protopterus annectens, assembly GCF_019279795.1. Classification (NCBI taxonomy): domain Eukaryota; kingdom Metazoa; phylum Chordata; order Ceratodontiformes; family Protopteridae; genus Protopterus; species Protopterus annectens. The sequence goes on along the minus strand of NC_056728.1, from coordinate 1,372,037,247 downwards.
GTTTAATTTTCAGAGTTAAACTGTTGGTAAGTATGTGACTGAGAGACACAAACCTTGAACTACAAGATGAAGTTCTTTAATTGTTCTTTAATAACCTCGTAAGAGACAATATTTGAAGGTTGTGTTATATTAGAAAAAAGTAATTGTCACCTCTTACCCATCACAGAATGTGTGTGTGTGTGTGTGTGTGTGTGTGTGTGTGTGTGTGTGTGTGTGTGTGTGTGTGTGTGCAGGCATGTCCCCTACTCTCTACCCCTACTCAGCAGGCTTTCTCTAAACACAGTGAGGTAATGTTAGCATCCCCATCACAGTGACCATAGTTGACCATTATGTGATTCAACCAAATGTGGATTTTCTCATACATGGATATCACATGACCATCCGTAATTGCTCATTAGCAGCTCACAGCTTTTACCATTTGTACTAATGGAATGGGGCAAAATATCACCACAAAGACATGACTACTAGCCTGGGTACCAGGGCAGGATGGAGTGGTGGGAGTATAAAATGAGAAGAGGTGTGTTATGAGTATGGTGACGTTGGTATGGTTCTGCTAATAAACCATATTTTGACAAAAAAGCTGAACTTCTCTTGTTTTCCTTGTAAATAAACCAGTTTAAATCTGAAGAACTATTAAAGGCTGTATCATTTCAGACTGTAATACATTAAAGTAAAGAGGGGAAGTAAGACATTCTGGAGTGTTGATAATGTATGACGAGACTGGAGGAGGCAAGGAAGAAGTGTAGCTCCAGGTGACAGAACAGGAAATGACAGAGCTTCAGGTATAACTGTGGTGGTGGAGATGGAAGGAAGAATGGAAGTTACAGAATATGGAATGTTGATAAGGGATGACAGGAACAAGTGGAGGCCAAAAGAAGAGGTGCAATTGCAGAGTGCTAAAGAGAAAATAAGGGACTACTGTGATGACATATTCGAGTTTAGAAAGACTACTGTTAAGCAACTGTTTTTTGATAATAACTCCAGAGCACAAAAGCTTTTAGCACAACAGCTCAGGCAACAGAAAGTAGAAAGGGTTGTTGCCAAATTCAAGGACCCTATAACAAGGAAAATAAGCAGAGATCCTGCTAAGGTATTAGAAATATTTTGGATTGTGTGAAAATCTGTATAAAGCTTAGGAATGTTGAACTAAAGTAAAAGCACAAATGGAAATCTTTATGGAAGAATTAAATATGCCAAGGTTAGAGGTAGATAAGGCTCAAATACTAACAGGATAGGAGGAAATGAAACAAAAATGGTGCTGTATAACCAATCTACAGGAAGGCTTGCAGGAACAGATGGTATTCCTGTGGAAGTCTGGAAGTTGGGAAGAAAAAACTGATAAAGATCTGGAAGGCTTTGCTTAACAGTATTTTAAAAGAAAGAGAAGCATCAACATCCTGGAAGAAACTGGTGGACCTAAAGACGATAAAGACCCATCAAATTCCGCTTCATAGAGGCCTATTTAAATTCTAAACAATTATTATAAAGCGAAATATATACATACAAAGTCCAAACAGCTACTTGTGTAAAAGACATGCTGGAGCAACAAATGTTGTATATTTCGGCTTTTCCCGGTTAGGGGTCGCCACAGCGGAACTCCAGTCCGCTAATGATTGGCAGTAGATTTTTACATACAGAGTTGCCAGCCCTGACGCACAGCCTTCAACGAAAGTACGCCCATACACGCATGTCTCCACACAGAAGACACTTTAGCTGAGAATCGAACAGGACAACGTCTTACTGTGAGGCGACAACGCTACCGCAGCACCACCAGCACCATCCAGCGTAACAGCCAACAGCAACGAAAAGTCAGACCACTGCTGAAATATCCAAAAGCAGGTTTAATAGTAAAATAACTGGTACAAACAGTGAATATGGTTAGCGCTTTCGTGGTCTCAAACACCACTTCTTCAGACCTTCATAAAAATTCTTTACTCTAACACACCTTCTTTTAAACCAATTCGCACAGTCATAAACCTATAAGCAAGCTTACTCAATTAAACCCAGCTTCAAAGTGGTTAACTCTTGCCTGTCCAATGCTTTAAATTACATTTGCTCAAGCAACTACATATATACACATGCTCCATAATCTCATCTGCCCCTTAAAATTATTCCTAAAAATAAAAACATTCCTATAAATACTATTATAATATTATAGCATTCAACATAGCTTAAAACATTCATTGTTACATAAAAACATTTATGAAAACTTAACTATAAAAATCCATACTATTTATTTGAACAGACTTCTATTCTTTAAAATGGGTTGTATTGGAATTCTATCATTCAACCCTTTTCCCTGGTCTGCCCTTAATCTAATTATCCAACGTGTCTCCAAGGTCTCAGTGGTGTTTCTAATATCCCCACCTCTTTCATTTTCATGAACTTATTCTATCACTGTAAACTCAAAAGCATGGGTTTGGTCTGTAGCTAAGACATGTTTTGTCAGTGCATTAGTTTCAGTGCCCTTCCTTATGTGTTGTACGTGCTCACGTACACCTTAATTTTCTATTCGTCTTACCTACATAAAAGAATGGGTATCCCTTGCTCCTGGCCAAATAAACAATGTTTTCACTGTTACAGTCCGTTAGTACATGAAACACACATCTTTGTCCTGAATCTGGATGTATAAAAACATTATTTTCCAATGTATACTGGCATTGATTACAATTCTTACATGGGTATGTGCCCTCATCCCTATCCCTCCTTTGTCCTGGTGTCTTGCCCCCAGATGAATAAAAAAGCATCTGCTTCAAAGATCTTTTATTCTTAAACTGGAAACTAGGTTTGTCACCTACTATATTTCTTATTTCTTCATCCTGAGTAAGGATGGGCCAGAGCTTTCTCACTGTTTCTATTATCACCCCCACATTACTACAGTAATGTATAGGTACCCGCATTTTATTGGTTAGGGGCGTCTTACTCTTAACATCATTTCTATTTCTATTAGTTGAAAAGTACGGCTTACCCCTGTCTAACTTTTGCACCTTCATATCCTTAAAAGTATCGGCTACCTTGTTGCTAGCATAGCCCTTTTCCCTCAATTTATTATCCAGGGTTATTAGCTCTTCTCTAAACCTATCCTCATCCATTGTTAACCTTGAGGTCCTAAGGGCCTATCCTTTCACTATATTATCAAAGATATACCCTGGATGCATGCTTTTTCTATGCAAAAGAGTATTTTTATGACATTCCTTCCTTTATATACTTGCCTGGAATTTCCCTGCATTATCTCTCAGAATGCTCACATCAAGAAAATCAGTTCTAGAATTTGAGTGTTGCATGTCAAATTTTAAAAACGATGTACTTGTGTTCACTGCTTGGAAACACCTTTCCACCTCTGCCTCTTCCCCCTTCCATAACAGAAAGAGGTCATCCACAAACCTCCTGTAAAATATCACCGATTTCCACTCAGATATTTTAACAGATTGTTCATTCTCCCATAAGGCCATTATTAAATTTACGTAACTGTTGGCACTAGACGTGCCCATGGCCACCCCCTCCCTCTGCAAGTATATTTGGTAGTTAAACAACATAACGTTATTACATAATATTATGTCCATCAACATACATATCAAATCTATTTGAACATGAGTACAAGTGCCATCCTGAATAAGATATTCCCTTAACATCTCCAGACCTTCTTCATTAGGAATGTAGGTAAATAGGGAGTGAACATCCATTGTTACCATAAGCAATGGAATTTCTGTTAAATCTGTCTCTTCTAGAAACTCAAAAAAGTCCTGCAGAAACTACTTAGAATCCTTTAAAATTTTCTGTGTGGCTCTGAGGGATTGGGATTTCTTTAAGTGTAGCATGTCCAAGAGCTCTGGGTTTGACATGGCCTTGTATGTTAAGCAGAGATCGCCTCAGAGTAGACTATATGCGACAGAGTATAGCTGGAGTTTTTTAAGGTGGTCAGCATAGGGCATCTGCTTTAGGCCTGTGATTCTTTTAGTGAGGTATTTCTGCGGCCTTTCCAGTTGTTGCAGATGTCTTGAGAGGTACATACCAAATGGGGCATTGTATTCTATAATGGGAATAATGAGGGATGAGTACAGTGGGACAATGACCTCCTTTTTTCTGGATGAAAAGCCCTTAGTGATGAGGTGTGCCACATAGAAGGATTTCCTGACTGTTGTGGTGATGTGGTTATTGAAGGTGAGACCACTGTCCACCTGTGTCCCTAAGTCTCTTATCACACTTTCGGTGTTTAGTGTACTGCCACCTATGTGGTAATTCACGGGTACATGTTTTTTCCCAAAGGGGATAACTATACATTTCTTGGCATTGAGCTTGAGCCCATGGCTCTGGCACCAAGCATCTGTTTCTATAAGGCCCATTTGTAGAGTATCGACATCATTTGGGGATTCAATAATGGCTCCCAGTTTGCAGTCATCTGCAAACTATGTTAGCCAGAGTCCCTTAGTGTTGGCCTGTACTTCAGAGAAGTAGATGCCAAACAAGAGAGGTCCCAGGACTGAACCCTGAGGTACTCCACTTGTCACTTGTCTGGAGCTGGATTTGGAGTCAGCTACTTTTACAGTGGGGTTTCTGTCAGTAAGCCAGTTGGCAACCCATCAAGTGACGTAGGGATTAATGCCCAGCTCAGTAAGTTTATCTATGATTCCAGAGTGGGGGATGGTGTCAAAGGCCTTGGCAAGGTCCAGATGGCTGTGTGGACTGCCTTACCCTCGTTCATGGCTCTGGAGACTGATTCAAAGAAGACTCAAAGAAGTCAATCAGGTTCAGTAGACAAGATTGGCCCTTCACAAACCCAAACTGGGTGGGTCCAGTGTTTGAAGGTTGCCAATGTCTTTGTTTATAAGTTCCATGATAATACGTTCCATGGCCTTGCAGATCAGGCTCGTCAGACTAATGGGGTGGTGGATCCCCCCTTGTGGAGTGGGATAACTGTAGCTGCGTGCCACTCAGTGGGCATGAAGCTTGAGGTGAGGGTATGATTAAACATGACACTTAGGTGAGGTGCCATTTCATTTTGTAGTTCATGTAGTACACAGCCCGGGATGTCATCTGGTCCCATGGATGCTGTATTCTTAGCTTTGGAGAGTGAGTTTTTTTTACCTGTTTCGCTGTTATTACAGGAATTTGGCAATCTTCCGGTATTGAGATGGGCCATTTAGGGGATGAGATGGGGTGAAGGCATTGAATCGATCTGACAGGATATTGGCAATATCCTTGGGATCAATATATTTAATGCCATTCTGTTGTAGCTCAGAGCAGATCTGAGCATTGCCATTTAGATTCTTGACATAGTTATAGAATGCCTTGTGGATGTCTTATGAATCTTTGGCAATTTTAAACCCAGCTTCAAAGTGTTTAACCCTGGCCTGTCCAATGCTTTAAATTACATTTCCTCAAGCAACTACATATATACACATGCTCCATAATCTCATCTGCCCCTTAAAATTATTCCTAAAATAAAAACATCCCTATAAATGCTATTATAATACTATAACATTCAACATAGCTTAAAACATTCATTGTTACATAAAAACATTTATGAAAACTTAGCTATAAAAGTCCATACTATTTATTTGAACGACTTCTATTCTTTAAAATGGGTTGTATTGGAATTCTATCATTCAACCCTTTTCCCTGGTCTGCCCTAGCATGAAGTTGGCTTTGGAGAAGTTTTTTATGGAGGTTTCTTTACTGGGGGGGGGGGGTGGATGTCAGGGGTGATTAGCTTATGGTCAGACCTGACCAATGAGGGGGTGACCACTGGTGTGGAGCATCGATTTCCCATGTTGGTAATGACCAGGTCTAGGATATTGGAGCCCCTGGTGGGACTATGGATCAGCTGATCCAGGGCATTGGAATTTATGAATTCCAAGAACCGTTGGGCAAAGGTGTTGGTACACGAGTAGTTTTCCCAGTTAATGGCAGGGTAGTTGAAATCGCCTAGTATTAGGGTGTTTGGTTGTATATTAATATTTTCCAGTATGTTTAGAAAGGTGTAGTGAGAATCTTGGGGCATGGTGGGGGATCTGTAGCAAGCTACAATTTGGATTGCAGTCTTACCTAGTGTTAGTTGCACCTGGAGAATTTCAGACGCATTGTGTTGGGAAACTAAGCTGGTGGTGTGAATATCCTTGGTGAATATGGGCACTCCTCCACCTTTAGTGTTTTGATCCTGGCTTGGTGGCCGAAAAGTGTGGTAAGAGTTGCAGCCTGGTATTGCAGGGGTGCTCTCTGGAGCCTTGAACCAGGTCTCAGTTACTGCACAGATATCGATGTTCTCCATTTTTAGGAGTGCCTCGAGAGAGTGCATTTTGAGGTTTAGACTTCTAGCATTGAGTAGCATTACCTTCAGATTTTGCATGCTTGTACTTGTTACGGTGGTGGTTTTGTCCTTTGAACTTTGCCTAAAAAAGGCACTATAGGGGTGGCAAGAGCCTTTGCTAGTAACCTGAATCCCAGGGGTGACAGGTGCAGACCATCTCTGGCAAAGCATCGTGGTCTGTCGATCATGTCGTCCCAGGCAGACAGATACTGGATCCCCTTTGAATGACACCAGAAGCTTAGCCAATTGTTGAAGTCAGTCATTTTGTCCTTATATTGTGGTATCATTCTGGGAGAAGGCAAGATGCTACTCAGGGCTAGGGTCATACCTGCCTGGGCCACATGACCCAAGAGCTCTTCCATGTCTCTTTTCATGTAGTCCAGCGAGGTACGTCTCAAGTCATTCACTCCAACATGGACAATGACAGAGTCATATTTGTACTTGTTGTGGAGTGACTTGAGTGCATGAGTTATGTGGCAGATCTTGGCACCCGACAGGCAGCTCACTGTAATTTTCTCCTTGTTCAGCCTGGTGAGTGGGACATCAGTGTGCCTGACTATAGAATCACCTATGACTAAAGTGTTAGGTACGTTATCTTGCCTTAGCAGCTGTTGCTGGGTGGCACACTGGTGTTATGAACTATGTGACACTTTGGTTGTGATTGGTGTTTGTTTGCATTTCAGCTTCAGAGGTCCTTGCTGCTTGGGCAGGTTACAGTTAAGGGCCTCCACATATGTGGATTTAGTGTTGCTATGTGTGGGTATTGGTGGTGTGAGTTTAGAAGGGCTATGTGTTGCGTGAGGTGTAGTGCAGGTGTTAACCTTCTCCTCTTGACTGTCTAGCACAATCTTGGGTGGAGAGAGCTTTGCATCCAGTTTGGCTATGTAAGTGCATCTCTCACAGGTTGTAGTGTTGGGTGGTAGGAGAGGGATGTCTGTGTACATGAGGCAATTGCTGCATTGCCCCAGTATGCCCAGATTCACCAGGTGGACAGGAGAAATCAATGGAAGCTAACCCTTGGACATGCCTGGTTTGGTGCTTTTTTTTGAAAAGTACAAGAGCTGTTTTCCCTTATCTTAGCAAGGTACTTTGCAATTATAGGCTGTTTAGTGCCTATGATTAATTTCTCCTTATTGATAAGGAAAGTTGAGTGCTTGTATCAGTTTAAGGCTTCCTAGTGTTTTCCAGCAGGTATTAGAGCAAGTGCTAGTCACAGGGATGCTTAAAGGTAAGATGAAAAAAAATGTTTTATCCTAAACACTGCAGTGTGCACTAGAAAAGTTAGATGTGAAAGTAGGTAACTTAAGTTTTACCTGTCTAAAAAGTTAGGTTTTAGTAGAGAGTCACTATTTTTAAAACAGCAAGATAGATTGAAAGGGGGTGATCACTTTTGTATTCCGGTACTATGGAATACAGTAGAATGGCCAATAAATGTAAATAGTTGAAGGGGACTGATTTCACAAAATGATAATTTTGTGCTTACTCACACAAGCCAGTGAAAGCAGAGAGGAAATGAGATATATGGTCAAATTAACATAAGAGGCAGGCAATTAGAAAAACAGTGGTATTTAAGAACACGACAGTGACAAGGTGAGGAGGTGGGGAAAAAATTTCTGCCTGATTCACAAGAGACAGAGCTGTGGAGTCCTTTGAAGTTTTAATATGCAGTTAAAAGCAAAACACAAGGTAAAGAAAACAAATTACAGCACTCAAAATATAAAAAGGCAATAAACTAATACAAAATACAACAAATAAAAAGCAAACCAACCTTTCCCTCACAGCAAAGTGTAGCAGAGTCAGGGGTGAGCCTTTAACAGAAACAGTGAGAAAGTTCTGGTCCATCCTTAATCAGGATGAAGAAATAAGAAATATAGTAGGTGACAAACCTAGCTTCCAGTTTAAGAATAAAAGATCTTTGAAGCAGATGCTTTGTTATTCATCTGGGGGCAAGATACCAGGACAAAAGAGGGATAGGGATGAGGGCACGTACCCATGTAAGAATTGTAATCAATGCCAGTATACCAAAAATGGAAAAATAATACAAGGACTAGATTCAGGATTCATGTACTAAATTCATTACTTAGTACAACACACTTAATTTTGTTTTATTTTATTGTTTTTTAGCATGCATGCATGCAGGCCCCTTAAGCAGAAAGGTAAGAAATAGAAAATTAATGTATCGATAATGTACACAAGGACAACATGAAAGGAAACACAATGCAAAAAAACATGTCTTAGCTACAGACCAAACACCACTTTTTACTTTTACTAACAACTCAAAAAAAAAAGAAAATGGGGGGGTGGGGATACACCACTGAGACCTGAGGACCACATGGACATTGGATAATTAAGGACAGACCGGGGAAAAGGGTTGAATGATAGAATTCCAATACAACCCATTTTAAAGAATAGGTCTGTTCAAATAAATAGTATGGATTTTTATAGTTAAGCTTTCATAAATGTTTTTTATGTAACAATGAATGTTTTAAGCTATATTGAATGTTATAATATTATTATAGTATTTATAGGAATGTTTTTATTTTTAGGAATAATTTTAAGGGGCAGATGTGTATATATGTAGTTGCTTGAACAAATGTAATTTAAAGCATTGGACAGGCAAAGGTTAAACACTTTGAAGCTGGGTTTAATTGAGTAAGTTTGCTTATAGGTTTATGACTGTATGAATTGGTTTAAAAGAAGGTGTGTTAGAGTAAAGAATTTTTTATGAAGGTCTGAAGAAGTGGTGTTTAAGACCACAACAGCACTAATCATATTCACAGTTTTTACCAGTTATTTTACTATTAAACCTGCTTTTGGATATTTCAGCAGTGGTCTGACTTTTTGTTGCTGTTGGCTGTTACACTGGATGGTGCTGTGTGTATAATGATTCCAAAGCGTATATGTCTATAATGGCTAAAAGAATGACAAAGGTGTGCCAAAATTGACTGCTATGAATCAATGTGGTTAGCAGAAGCAGCCATTTGACAACATTAATAGAATGATGATTATAGGTAGGTACTAGGCTATCTGCCCTAGGGCATTTATAAGCCTAGCCAGAGTGTTGGCTTTCGCCACCCCATTGATTAATTAACTGAGCCTCTGTCAAGCAGAGCCAATGAAGTGATCCCAGGGGTGTACTTTCTGTTACACATACACTCGTCAAGGCTTCTCTTGAAGAGTGTTAGTGAGGGGCTCTGCCTAATGTAGTTAGGAATTTTGTTCCAAAGCATGAGGAGTCTCTATGACAGGAATCTATCCCTTCAGCATGTTCTGTTTATTGTTGTGGTTTAGCTCACTAGAGCACGTGGCTCGCAGTGACTTGGATTTCTTTTGGTGGTGCATGTCCATCAATTCTGAGTTGGACATGGCTTTGTAAGTCAGGCAGAGATCACCTCTGAGTAAGCGATATGCCACTGAGTACAGCCGGAGTTTTTTAGTCGGGCTGCATAGGACATATGTTTGAGGCCGGTTATCCTCTTGGTGAGGTGCTTTTGTGGTCTTTCAAGCTGTTGGAAGTGTCTTGTGAGGTACATCCCAAATGGGGCATTGTACTCTATGATGGATCTGATGAGTGATGAGTAGAGGGGCACTATAACCTCTTTATTTCTAGATAGGAACCCCTTAGTAACTAGATGGGCCACATAGAAGGATTTCCTAACTACTTTGGCAATATGATTGTCAAAGAAGAGATTACTATCTACCTGGGTCACCAGATCTCTTACTACCTCTTCTTTATTAAGGGGGCTGCCGCCTATGTTGTAATTCGTGGGTGTTATGTTTTTCCCAAACAGGATGACTATGCATTTTTTGGCATTTAGCTTGAGGCCATGACTTTGACACCAGGTGTCTGTCTCAGTAAGGCCTTTTTGGAGGATGTCTGTGTCAGCTGGAGAGTCAATTATGGCTCCCAGTTTGCAGTCATCGGTGAACTTGGTTAGCCATAGTCCTCCTGTGTTTGCCTGTACTTCTGAGAAATATATGCCGAACAGTAGGGGTCCCAGAACTGAGCCTTGTGGGACACCACTTGTAACTGGTTTAGAGTCAGACCTGGAGCCCGCTATTCTTACCGTGTGAGTTCTGTCTGTAAGCCAGTTGGCAACCCATCTTGTGACGTAGGGGTTTATGTTCAGGCAGGTGAGTTTTTCTATAATACCCGAGTGAGGAATGGTGTCGAACACCTTGGAGAGATCAAGGTAGGCTGTGTGAACCACCTTTCCCTCGTCTATGGCCTTGGTAACTGTCTCGAAGAAGTCAACCAGGTTTAGTAGGCATGATCTGCCCTTAACAAAGCCGAACTGGGTCAGGTCAAGTGTTTGGAGGTTCCCAATGTCTTTGTTAATGAGTTCCATGATGATGCATTCCATAGCCTTGCAGACCAGGCTAGTCAGGCTTATGGGCGATAGTTACCAGGGTCAGTTGTGGCCCCTCCTTTGTGGAGCGCAATAACCATTGCTGTGCGCCATTCTATGGGCACGTAGCCTATGGAGAGGCTGAGGTTGAACAGCATGTTTAGGTGGGGGGTTAGTTTGTTCTGTAGTTCGTGCAAGACGCAGCCTGGGACACCATCTGGCCCCACTGATGCTGTGTTTTTGGCTTTTGAAAGGGCTGTTTTCACCTGTGCTTCTGTGATTTCTGGGACACTACACTTTTCCGGTATTGTTGTGGGTCCTTTTTTAGATGAGAGGAAGGTGAAGTTTGCACTGAATCTATCTGCCAGTTGTTGTATCTTTCGGCTTTTCCCGGTTAGGGGTTGCCACAGCGGAACTCTGGCCTGCTAATGATTGGTAGTTGATTTTTATGTGCCAAGTTACCAGCCCTGACGCACAACCTTCAACGAAGGTACGCCATTCACGCATGTCTCCATGCAGAAGACGCTCTAGCTGAGAATCGAACCGGACAGCATCTGGCTGTGAGGCGACAACGCTACCGCAGCACCACCACCACGGGTCTATTTGCCAGTATGTTGGCAATATCAGTAGGTTCAGTATATTTTGTGCTATTTTGCACTATCTCAGAGCATATCTGCGAGTTTCCCCTTAGATTCTTGACATAGCTAAAGAAGGCTTTGTGGTTATCTTTCGAATCCTTGACTATTTTTCTTTCAAAGTTAGCCTTGGATGATTTTATGAGGGACCTTAGTTTCTTACTGATACTGATCAGGGATGTCTTTCCTTCTTGGGATTTGCTTTTTTTCTGAACTAGTTTCCTCCTTTTGTTGTATAACCTGTTTATGACAGGGGGTCCACCAGACTGGTTTCCTTCTCTAAGGGGAGTGAGACTTGGTTTTGCTAGGGATGGCACAATCCATGCATCCTTGTAGGTGCTCACAGAGTGCAATTGTAAAGGATTCTGCTTCTGGATCCCCTTTGAATGACACCAGAAGCTTAGCCAATTGTTGAAATTGATCAATCTTTCTTTATACTGAGGTATCATTCTTGTTGAGGGCAGGATGCTACTCAGGGTCAGGGTCATACCCACCTGGGCTACATGATCAGAGAGCTTTTCCATGTCTCTTTTCATGTAGTCCATGGAGGTATGGCTCAGGTCGTTCACACCAACATGAACAATGACAGAGTCATATTTGTACTTGTTCTGGAGTGACCTGAGTGCTTGTGTTATGTGGCGGATTCTGGCTCTCAACAGGCAGCTAACAGTAACCTTCTCCTTGTCCAGCCTATTGAGTGGGGTGTCAGTGTGCCTGAGTCACCTATTACTAGTGTGCTAGGTATGTTATTTCACCTTAAGGGCTGTGATTGTGCGGCACATTGATTTTGTGTTTTATGTGTTGTCTGGTTTGTGATGGGAGGTGCAAGTTTTGTGGGTGTCTGCTTTGGAGCTCTCTGATGCTTTTGCAGGTTTTTATTTAGAGCCTCCGTGTATGATTTAGTGTATTTATGTGTATTTTTTTGCCAGTGCTGGTTTAGTAGGTCTATGTGAGGCTGGAGGTGTGGTGCAAGTGTTAACCTTCTCCTCATGACTGTCTGTTCCAGTCTTGGGTGGAGATACCTTAGCCTCCAGTTTGGCTATATAATTGCATCTCTCACATATGTTAGTGTTTTGTGGTAGGAGGAGAGGGCTGTCTGTGTACATGAGGCAGTTGTAACATTGCCTCAGGATACCCAGATTCACCAGCTGGACTGGAGAGTACACTTGAAGTTGCCCTTTGGTCATACCTGAATAGTAGGGTGAGCTGCTTAGTCGCTTGGTTGGTGAGGGGTGGATAAACAGCCTTGCAAAATCATCAGAGGGATGCAGAATGTAAGAAAATGTCACTGTTGTTGGTGGGTCTTGATGCATAAAAAGCATTCAACAGAGTAAGCTGGGATTTTCTGAGTATTGCAATTAAAACATTTGTATTCCCTGATAAAATTTTACGGTTGATTAGGAGGATATATGAGGGAATGGTGATGGAAATTAAAGTGTATGTGGGGGTTCCTCTCTGTTAAGTTCTACTTGAGCACAGGAACCAGACAGGGTTGTCCTCTTTCCCCTTTGTTATTTGCTTCATATTTAGAACCTCTGGCAAAGAAAATAAGGGACTCAGACATTCAAAGATATGTACGGTAATCATGAAAAGTTGGCTTTATTTGCCAACAATATTATTTTATACCTGATAAAATCAGAAAAGGACATTTCAGTGTTGTGGAACATTCTGAAGCAGTTTCAAGTCATTTCATGATATAAAATTAATGACGTTAAAACAAAGGCAACATCCGTAAACTATGTACCCACACACAAATTGGTTTAACAGTACCCATATTTATGGAGTCATGATAAAATGAAGCACTTAGGAGTGTGGATTAAAAAGGATTCTGTTATGGTAGCTATGGATGTGTGGGAAGAAATTAAACAAGAGATAATACAAAAACTGAGAAAATGAAAGCTCTGTTTTACTGATATGGATAGCAGGACACAAACAGTGAAAATGTTTTTAGTCCCTTTAGTTTTACAAACAGGTCAGGCATAGTTTTATCAACCAGAGGAGACACTGTGGTTAGCAATTAATAAAGAGTTGAAGGATTTTATCTGGGATGGAAAAAGAGCAAGAGTGAAGTGGAATAAGATGATTCTTCCAATAAAACAAGGTGGTTTGGGATTACCTGATTTGGAAAGGTATTTCAGAGCTATAAAAGTTAAGGCTCCTTTGACATTCAGTTACTATCCCACAGGACTGCCACCAATAATGTGACGTTGCCCACTTAAAACTTGGGTCAGTAATTAAGGAGCCTCAGTCCTCACCATCAATGTGGAGGTATCAGAGAAAACACCAGAGCACAGAGCACACAAGAGTAAAATTCCACAATTTCCCTTAAGAGCACAACAGGAACATACTCTATTTCTTTGGACTGGACTATACACCTCTGTCCACCCCAAATGTAATCCCTTATTATGCACTTCACAGCAATGTGTTCAGTTTAAGACCTCTGATTCACTCACACTCAAAATAAATTCAAATCTCATGCACTCAAACACTTATGGGAATCCTGACACAGATTTCCAGCTGTGCCCCTTCCCCAATACAAATAGTAAACGCTGCCACCATAGTCTGACCAGTCAATATACCTTTCAAAGGGTGATCAATTATTAAAAAATATACATCAAAATAAATGATAGCTATGACCAGAAGCAGACAGGCATTCAAGGTGACCTGGGGAGTAGCAAACAGCTATAAACACTTTCTAATCTCTAAAGAACACAGTGATTGCCCAGCCACAATGTAAAGTAATGAAAAACATTCATTAATAAGTAAAATGATTATTAAAAAATGTAAATCAATAATTTTTTAATAAACACCAGAATTCAATCACCAGAAATTTAAAATTAAACTGTAGAATATTAGTCCATCGAATTAACTAATTTAACTAGAGAATACTGTCCTGATCTAATCTAAAACATTACAGCAAGGCAAAGGCATGCTTACAGTTTTTGGTGAGTCCTTTTTTCTTGGGTATTCACTGTACAGCACTGTAAATGAATGCAGCTCTTAACTAACTGCCCTTTAAATGACTTCAACAGTCTCTTTTATAGTCCAGGTTAACAGTCTCATAGGTAGGTACTAGGCTATCAGCCCTAGGGCCTATACAAGCCCAGCCAAAAAGGTACCCTGGCTTTTGCCACCCAAGAAAATGATTTTCCTGTGCCACTGTCGAGCAGAGCCACAGAAGTGATCCCCAGGGTGAATTTCCTATTTCCCATCCAATCATCAAGATTTTTCTTGAAGAGTGCTAATGAGGAACTTTGTTTGATATAGATAGGTAGTTTATTCCACAGTATGGGTAGTCTCTGGGACAGGAATCTATCCCTCCAGCATGTTCTGTTTATTGTGACAAGGTTTAGGTCCCTAGAGCATGTAGCTCGGAGGGATTGGGATTTCTTTAAGTGGAGCATGTCCAACAGCTCTGGGTTTGACATAGCTTTGTATGTTAGGCAGAGATCATCTCTGAGTAGGCGATATGCGACGGAGTAAAGCTGGAGTTTTTTGAGATGGTCTGCGTAGGGCATCTGTTTGAGGCCAGTAATCCTCTTTGTGAGGTGTTTCTGCGGCCTTTCCAGTTGTTGTAGATGTCTTGTGAGGTACATACCAAAAGGGGCGTTGTACTCTATAATGGGTCTAATGAGTGATGAGTAGAGGGGAACAATGACCTCTTTTTTTCTGGATGAGAAACCTTTTGTGATGAGGTGTGCCACGTAGAAGGACTTCCTGACTACTGTGGCGATATTATTATTAAAGGAGAGGCTACTGTCCACCTGTGTCCCAAGGTCTTTTATCACACTTTCAGTGTTAAGTATACTACCGCCTATGGTGTAGTTCATGGGTACAGAGTTTTTACCAAAGGGGATGACAATGCACTTTTTGACATAGAGCCTGAGGGTATGGCTTTGACACCAGGCATCTGTCTCAGTGACGCCCTTTTATAGGATGTCCACATCGTTAGGAGTTTCAATTATGGCTCCTAATTTGCAGTCATCTGTGAACTTCGTTAACCAAAAACCTTCTGTGTTAGCCTGTACTTCAGAGAAGTAGATACCAAACAGGAGAGGACCCAGGACTGAACCCTGTGGTACTCCACTTGTCACTGATCTGAAGTCGGATTTGGAGTCTGCTACTTTCACAGTGTCGGTTCTGTCAGTGAGCCAGTTGGCAACCCATCTTGTGACATAGGGATTTATACCTAGTTTAGTGAGTTTATCTATAATTCCAGAGTAGGGGATGGTGTTGAAAGCCTTGGCAAGATCTAGATAGGCTGTGTGAACCACCTTACCCTTGTCTACGGCTTTGGTGACTGCTTCAAAGAAGCCTATCAGGTTTAGGAGACATGATCTGCCTTTTACAAACATGAACTGGGTGGCGTCCAGAGTTTGGAGATTACCAATGTCTTTGTTTATAAGTTCCATGATGATATGTTCCATGGCCTTGTAGACCAGGCTCGTCAGGCTAATGGAGCGGTAGTTCCCGGGGTCTGTGGTGGCTCCCCCTTGTGGAGTGGGATAACCGTCGCTGTGCGCCATTCAGCGGGCACAAAGCCTGAGGTGAAGCTATGATTGAACATGGTAATTAGGTGGGGTACCAGTTCGTTCTGCAGTTCGTGTAGAACGCAGCCTGGGATGTTGTCTGGTCTCATGGATGCTGTGTTCTTGGCTTTGGGGAGTGTGGTTTTTACCTATGCAGCCGTGATTACAGGAACTTTGCATTCTTCCGGTATAGAGATGGGCCTTTTAAGGGGTAAGAGGGGGGTAAAGTTAGCACTGAACCTATCTGCCAGGATGTTGGCAATATCAGATGGGTCTGTATATTTAGTGCCATTGTGCTGTAAAACTCAGAGCAGATCTGAGTGTTGCCACTGAGATTCTTGACATAGCTATAAAATGATTTGTGGTTGTCTTTAGAATCAGTGGCAATTTTGTTTTCGTAACTAGCTTTGGAGGATTTTATCAGGGATCGCAGCTTCTTACTGAGGCTGACCAGGGAGCTCCTCCACTCATGGGATTTTACATTCTTTTGCAACAGTTTCTTCCTTCTGTTGTACAGTTTGTTTATGGCAGGGGACCACCAGATTGGCTTCCTTTTTTTGGAGGATAGCATCTTGGTTCTGTTTGGGATAGCACGTTCCAAGCACTCGTGTAAGTGCTTATAAAGTGTAATTGTGTAGGATTCAGTAGTCGTAACTGTATTGTCCATCTGCATGGGTGTCATGTAGTTCAGCACTTCTCAACTGTCTTATTTTAAATATAATAATCAGCTATTTGAAAAAGTTATTTTTCCTGTCAATCATCTGTTCAAATAATCACCTAGCAACTAGCAACCAGGAACATTCTAATAACATCTCCTACTGATCAACTTATTCTCCACAGAAAGTTTGTACTTCAGAATCTCCCTCACAAACATGTGCAATAAGAAATGTATCAAAACACTGACAGATTCTTTAAACATTTTGTATAAACAAGGACATACTCAACATTTTAAAAACTTATTTACATTTTCACAATTAGACATGCTGGCATACAATACAAGTTAATCTGAGAATATATCTTTTTAGATCAGAATACAAATAGAAGGAACAGTAATGTATTTCTGAAATCTTTAACCATTTCCTATAGTGCAGATTCTGACAGTTTAAGAAAGATTATTCAGAAGAACTGGGACATCCTTATGGAGGATGTAGACATTAGGACCTGGATAGGTGATAGGCCAACAATAACATACAGGAAGGGTAGAAATTTAAAAGATCTCCTCAAGAGTGGACACCAAATGCATGGGTACAACTGTTCGGGCACATTAAAATGTGGAACATGCAATTGATGTCATAAAATTAAAGTGGGTGATTCATTCATTACTAATAATCTGGAATACATATCAAAGGTAGATATAACTGCTCTTCTAAAGCAATAGTATATGTGGCTGTATGTGACCTATGTCCAGTATTTTGCATAGGTAAAACAGAGAGGAAATTTAGTCACAGAATCTATGAACATGTATATGCTACCAAAAAGAACAACTTGAATAATGCCTTGGCGAGACACATTCATGCCAACACTGACCACAATGTTAGATTCATGGCCATTGACCATGTGGACATAGATGAAAAGAGACCATGGGGTGTTCATTTGGAAGTGAAAAAACTAAAATGGCAGGTTTTATTGAGAGCAGACAAGTGGCCAGGAATCAATGAAATAACTTCCATTACACCTGTTTTAAAACTCAAAGCCCTAGAAAGAAACAAAATATTTGAAGGGGCAGCATGATATTTAGCATGAATAAATAGTATAAAATCATTTCCTATTGTAGGGATATGTCTAAGAAGATGTGTATTCTGTATATCCTAGATGCATTAAGAACAGCATGTATGCATTTAATTATTCATTTACATATTATTTAAGGTTTATGTATAATAGTCTGCCACAATTTATTATGGGACATGAGGGGTTAATTTTCTGTAGTTTCATCCAATCAGAAAGCAGAGTGTACTATTTAAATTCCAGATTGATTTTTATTAATTTGTCTGATGAAGTTTACATTTGTTAAACGAAAGCACTCGTGTTTATTTTATTATTTTTACAACTAAATTATCAAGTTCTTTTACCTTGCAACTTTTTTTGTGCCTTCTTGCCTTTTGATTCGGTGAGGCATTTTCACTGTTTACTTGTTTTTCTTTAATCTGAGAATATACACAAATCTCCTGCCAGACATGCTAACACAGATGACAGTGTTTTCATTTTCGTCACAGCTCTTATACTTAGCACAAGCAGAAAATTATTATTCAAAGTGGAAAGGAATGATGCTAAATGTGGGGAAGCTCAAGAAACGTGGAGAGACTGAGATTTTGGATACAGATTCCTAAGAAGAATAAATATTAAGTATTCTAGGAACTAAGCCAACACAGGAATGTAGATAGGAGATTCTGCAGATAGGGATGACTGCAATTAGGGGTAGAGAGAATAGGCAAGATGAGACTGGAATTTAATGAAGAAAATAATTACAGAGGGAAAGGTAAAAGAATGAGACGAGGCCGTGAGTTCATTTGGGCTGCAGGCTAGAGAATGCCTTCCCTATCAAAGCTTGATATTAGAATGTAGGCAAACAAAAAAGAATAAAGGGATCCCAAGTAAAAGACCAGCACTGGTAGAGGTTTTAGTAAAATCTAGAGCAGAAGCTGCTATTAAAAAGGGATAATTAGTAGGGCATATAAAATACTGCATGATAGCTATAGGATTCAATCAGACAATGTTAGAAAAGATTGGGAAATGAGATTGGATAAGCAATTCACAGAGAAACAATGGGAAGATATAAGTATGACTCCCAAATATGCAGCAAAGTCTAGAAGATGTAGGATCTCTGCATGGAAGTGTTTACATATATATTTTTATACCCCAAGCAGACTCCAAAGAATTTTTCCTCAGATAGACTGCAAATGTTGGAAGTATGCTAGGGAAGAAAGAGATAACTGGGGATATATTTTTTGGGCATGTAATGAGTTGGAAGACTTTAAAATTCCCTGCAGACTATTCTGTCAGAATCAAGTGATTACACTGGTGTAAGGAAATGATGTTTTTGAGCTGTGACACAGAAAGGATTTGTTGAGTTTAATTCTAGTGGCTTCCAAAAAGGCAGTTACTAGAAAATGGGATCAAAGTCTAAAACGAGTGTACCGGAAGTAGTGAATATTGTAACAGAGATAAAAGAACTGGAAGTGGAATCGTTAGAAAATGGTAGGAGAATGTTACTTAGAAAAAAATGGGAACTGTGGGAACAACACATGCAGAATAATGTTTTGGAGAAGGAATGAAGCTTAAGGGAAGGCAGGAATTGAATGAGCTATATAATGTTTGACTGACAATGACTGGATAGATTATATGTGATATATAATGCATGCAAGGGAAAATATGTCAATATGTTTTGTTTTCATTTATATAAATGTGTGATTGCCTATGCCATAAGCGATAACTCAATAAAAATGTTTTTTGCTTTAAAATAAAAAAAAAAAAAAAAAAAAAAAGAAAATGCAGTGGTGTGGGGGATGTGTCTGAAAAGCAAAACGATGAAGAGAGAGTCTGCAGAATGTCGTGATGCTTCATTTGCAATCACCTGTTTGAGCTGAGGTATGAGGGACCTAATCTTCAGGCAGAAGAACTAGTCAGGATTTAGGGATCCAGCTCTTCCCTTTCCTTCCCCTCAAGGGGGGTATCACCACCACTATCCCAGAAGTTGATAAGAAGGAGAAGCACTTGGATTTCCATGAGCTAAAGTTGGGTTATGGTGGTGGGATGAAGGCATATCTTCACAGTTCTGATACTATTCTGGCACAAGTAAATTTCTCTACAGAGGCACCAAATTTGGAAAATAAGGATTATGCTGGGAACCTTTTCTCAGGAGAATGGCAGCAAGGGACCACAAACTGTACAGGAGAAGTAAACAACCCCTGACTGAGTATTCAGTTGTTAGGATATCAGAACTGGGTTAAAGAAGTAACAGGAAGGTAAGCTGTCCATATGGTGCTATGGCTGGAAGGGGCAGGGAACCAATCCTTTGGATTATGGGATCAGCAACATGGTGGACCTTAGGCAGTCAGCAGACACACACGTGTTTACAATAACTTTGTGATGTTATCTGTTTATATTATAAGAGATGTTTAGAAGTACCACATTATGAATTTCAATATTTGACTGAACAACTGGTGCAGAGCACTGAGTTTTGTCATCAATGTCAACTGGTGAAACTTGGTGGAATACAGGCCTACATTACTACTCAGGATGGCAGAGAAGGGAGGCACTGCTAATTAGAGCACTTTCAGATGTAGATTCTGAATGCAGTCACATGTAAAAGCAGCAACATTTACAATGTCCTGTAACAGGTAGGACTCAGACAGCTGCCACTGGAATCTACTTAAGAAATGTAAAACACAAAAAAAAAAAACACTGCACAACAGCAAACAGCATTACAAATGACCACAAATCAAATAATTAGTAATGCTAAAAATTGAGACACATCAGAAAATACGACAAAGAAACTATATTACAGAGTGCCCTGGTTGTCTGTATCTGGAAGGATTAGATTTCTCAACTTTTTCTGAGTCTTCAAAACACTAAACATTATAATTAAAATATACCTTAGGTAAGCAGGTATGTTGAAGTAGGCAGTAAGGGATCATGAAGATGATCTAACATTATAGTAAGTACATAGCTTTTGTATCTTGCATGTTCCAGTCCATCCACTTCAATGGTAAGACACAATCATCAGTTGCTACTCTAGGCAGGGATCAAGGCAGAATTCCACAAAGTATGCTAACTCCAAAGGTCAAACTAGATGCAAAAATCCCATCCACCTTTTTGCGTCTTCCAGTCCTGTGTAGTGAAGACCATGTCATGGTGTCACAAATATGGATGACTGAAGAATTATTTAAAAAGTCTGAAGAAGCTGAAACAACTCATGTAATTTGTCTTTGGTTTACCTAGAAAAGTTTTGTTGCACTTAGAGTAACAAAAGTGATGCATTCACAAAGCCAATTGGATGTTGTGACCTTGGACAACTTTTAGTCCATTCTAGTAGAAGAAAAGGAAACAAAAGTTGGCCATTTTTTGAGTAACTTTGATTTTATGCTGATAAAAAGGCCAAAATGCTGATAAAACTATAGCTGTCAATGAACATCCAGACAATGCAATATATATTCTTTTATTAGAAAACTGTGGAACAAAGACATGGAGACTGATAAACCTGAGGTTACCTTTGGCCTGAATGCTGGGGTTTAAGGAAGACTAAATAATGGGATTCAGATGATACAGCCTTAATTTCAGGCAGAATTAATGGTCACCAAAAATAATGCTTTCCATGCTAAAAATCAAGTCTACACTGGCCACAGACTCATACAGCGAGAGGCAGAGTTAATTTCTCTAGAACAACATTTACATCCTCATAGAGGAACAGATTTTCTAAATGGGTGTCACAATAAGAATGTGCCTCTTAGAACTGTCTTGGAGACTTTCAGGAAAGCTAGAGAATAAGCATGTAGGTCGCAAGAAAGTTAGATATTGCTACTATATCTCAAACCGTTATCAACTATATCTGCTAGAAAATGAAGAACTGCATGGTGCAGAGTTAAGTGTCAACCTCTTTTTAGCTGTCCATAAGGAAAATGTTGTCCACTTATCCTTGTACATTTTCCTAATAGAGTTTTTTTAAGCTGCTGTAAGGATTTGGGCCAACTTTGATGCACATGCTGTGTTCCTAGCCATTAATGGAATTGGAGAAACCATGCAGTTAGCTTGAGAGACTAAAGGTGAGCCTTGCTGTATGGGTGATATTGTAGACCACTGCAGGGTGTGAGGAGATGGGGGCTCTCTATCAGCAAAGGTCATAAAATAATAAACCACACTTGTCAAGTCCAGAATGAGGTTATGAAAATGATTTTTGGGCCTGGTCATCTTAGTGTAATGAACGAACAAGAAAAAGAGGCAGAGAAATGTTCTGTACTTTTAATTAAAACAGCAAAGGAAATGAAATAGCAAAGCTTTCGGGTTTCCCCTTCCTCAGTGCTCAAACAATTCAGTTACAGTGTAATACACAAATTACATGCTCAATGGAAAAGAGTAAAAAGTTTCTAGACATCCCAGGGGCCACTGGTTTGCTAGAATGCCCTAGAACTCTGCATCTGTAGGGGGATTAAGGAAAACAATCTGCTGTATTTCATGATGGTTATAGATGCAAACAGATCACAGCATCTCTCTCCACAAAGGCAATAAATCACGTTCACTATTGTTAGATTCAGGGACTAGTCACTAACTACTGGCTTAGTCTGTCCACAACAGAACTGGCTTGCCCTGGGATATACAGTTTTGTCAGAAGGCAATGAGAAAACATTGTCCATTCCTGCAGTCTCATGTTCCCCTGACATAGAGGACAGGATCAGATACTCCTTTGCTTGTTAAGTACCACATCACTGCCAGTTGTCAGAGTGGATGTCAACTGCACCCTGGGGAAGGAGGACTTCAAAGGCCTACAATAAAAGGAGAAGTGCCATAATCTCCAGGTAATGTAAGTATAGGAAGGACTCTTGGCCTGTCCACACCCCCTGGATAGTTGGTCTTAAGCAACGACCCACTCACCCTAGGGCTGATATGTCCATGGTAACCATGACACTTGGAAGTGGAAAAGTAAAGGGGTAGCCCTACACGAAGGTGGTCAGCCTTTCAATTCTAGCCATGATAATCCCAATTATCCCCATTTGTTCTTTCTGGGTAGTTTGGATAACAAATATATAAACAAACCGGGTCTGTGATCAAAGCCAGCTACCCCCTGTCCAGGGGCGAATTTGCAGTCTCCCATCCATTTATCTAGGTTGCTTTTGAATATGGTCAGAGAGGAGCTCTGTTTTACATGAATAGGAAGTCTATTCCAGAGAAGCGGCAATCTCTGGGAGACATATCAATCTCTCTAGCATGTTCTGTTAATGTCACAAGTTAGGTTGAGATCCCTAGAGCGAGCGACTCGTGCCATTTGACTTGCAGATGTGCAGTATTTTCATTATGGCATAGTCGGAGACTGCCCTATAGGCTAGTCACAAGTTACTTCTCAGCAGCCTATAAAATACAGAGTAAAGTGACAGGTCAGGACTTTCAGCCTGTCCATGCAGGTCATAGTTTGGAGTCCCAGTATTTTCTTTGTGAGAAACCTGCGAGGTCTCTCCAGCTGCTGCAAATGTTTGGTGAGATACATGCAAAAGGGTGCATTATACTCTATTATTGGTATGATGAGGGTCGAGTACACTGGAGTTATAACATCCCTTGACCTGGATGCTATGCCCTTGCTTATGAGGTGCGCTAAATAGAAAGCTTTCCTTACCACTGTGGAAACTTGGTGGTCAAAGTTCAGTTTCCTATCAACCTGTGTTCCCAAGTCTGGCACCACTGGGTTGGAATTCATTGGGGTTCTGTCAGTTTGTAGGAAATTCCGTTTTGCCAAAGGGAATAATAATGCATTTTTTGCATTTAGTTTTGGACCATGGTTTTGGCACCAATCATTTGTTTGTGTTAGCCCTTCTTGTAATATATTGACATCATTGGGGGACTCAATTATTGCTCCAAGTTTGCAATCATCAGCAGACTTGGTGAGCTAAAGGGTGTCTACTTTGGCCTGGATTTCTGAGAAATAGATGCCAAACAGTAAGGGACCCACCACAGACCCCTGTGGTACTTGACTGGTGACAGGTCTACTGGTGGAGGTGGAGTCACCAATTTTGACAGGGTGAGTTCTGTCAGTAAGCCAGTTGGCTACCCATCTAGTAACCTAAGGGTTAATTCCTATCTGGGAGAGTTTTTCAACAATGCCACAGTGGGGAATTGTGTCAAAAGCCTTGGCAAGGTGGAGATAGGCTGCGTGCACTGTCTTACCTTCGTCCATGGCTTTGGTGACATTCAAAGAAGTCCATCAGGTTTAATAAGCATGATCTACCCTTAACGAAGCCAAAGTAGGTTGGGTCCAGGATTTGGAGGTCACATGTCCTTATTGATAAGGTCCATGATAATTCTTTCCATGGCCTTGCAGATGAGGCTGGTTAGACGTATGAGTCTGTAGTTCCCAGGGTCAGTTGATGGCCCCCCCTTTTGTGCAGAGAGATTACTGTTGCTGTTCTCCATTCTGCAGGAACATAGCCAGTTCTCAAGTTATTACTAAAGAGAACGCCAAGTGTGTCCACTAGTTCTTGTTTTAGATTGTTTAGTAAACAACCTGGGATATTATCTGGTCCCACTGAGGTCATTTTTGACTTAGGCTAGTGCAGATATACTAGGCACAGGACTGGTGTCAGGTATGCTTTGGGATATGGTACGTGGGGATAGGGGAGTGAAGACTGCGCTGACTCTTATCAGCTAGTAGGTTGGCAATATCTTCTGGTGTAGTACGAGTGATCCCATCTACAACCAGTTTAGCACCTAGCTGAGCATTCCCTTTTAGACTTTGGATATAGTTATAGAGTGCCTTATGATTATCCTTGGCTAGGGATATGACTTTAGTTTTGTAATTTGCTTTAGAAGACTTCATAAGATTTTTGATTTTTCTTGTTTAGGCTTAGGAGGTAACTCTTCCTCTGCAGAGTGATATTCCTCTTGCTTTTAGACAACAGTTTCTTCCTCTTGTTATATAATCTGTTTATACTTGAAGTCCACCACAGTGACTTGTTTTCATGGGAAGACCTGGTTCGAATCCGGTCAGGTACAACAGAGTTTATGCAGTTGCTTAGGTGTTTGTACAGGGCATTTGCATACACTTCTGCACAGTGATCATTAATGTCTGCGATTGCGGGTGGTAGGAAGCTTTTTATACCATCATTTAGTAAGCTATAGTTAGCTTTGGTAAAGTTTTTTTTTATAATTTTTGTTCCTGTGAGGGTGTCACTTCCAGCAGTTACTTCAAATGAGACTGATATGTGGTCTGACCTAACATGGGAGGGCATCACACATGGGAAAGTAAAGTGACCCCCCCCCATGTTGCTGAGTACTATGTGCAGAACATTAGAGCCCCTAGTGGGGGTACAGACTATCTGTTCCACAGCATTTGTGTTAGCAAAACCCAGGAACCTCTGAGCGAGCATGATTTTTCTCATGTACATCCTCCAGTCTATGGAAGGATAGCTGAAATTTCCCATGACTAAGGTGTTGGGGCTGTATGGTGAGGGATTCCAGTGAATCGAGGTAGGCAGTGTGCTTATCCTGGTTCATGGTGGGGGATCTATAGCTAGCAATGATGTGGTGTGGTACTTTCCCAGTAGTTAATTGGACATGGAGTAGTTCAAAAGGCTCATGCTGTTTGACTAGTCTTGAAGTGTATTTGGTTTTAATGAAAATGGATACACATCTATCTTTGGTTCCTTCATGGTCATTTTGAGGTCTGAACGTGTGGAAGGCATTGTAGCCTTGCACGGCCATGGTGCTCTCAGCAGCCTTGAACCATGTCTCGGTAACTGCACAGACATCAGAATTTTCTAAGGTGAGGAGTACTTCCAGAGAGTCCAGTTTCATGTTTAAACTCCCAGCATTAAGCAGCATGACCCTGAGTTTGTCTCGACTTTGACATTTCCTAAAAAAGGCACTATGGGGGAGGTAAGGGCCTTTGCCAGTATCCAAAAGCCTAGGGATTACAGGTGCAGACCATCTCTAGCACAGCAAAGTGGTCCATCTACCATATCCTCCCAGGCTGACAGATATTGTATCCCCCCTGGACTGACACCAGAAGCTGAGCCAATTGTTGAAGTCAATCATTTTTTGTTTATATTATGGCATCATCCTGGGTGAGGGTAGGATATTGCTTAGGGCTAGGTATATACCTGTCTGGGACACATAATCAGAGAGTTCCCTCATGTCTCTCTTCATATAGTCCAGATAGGTGTGTCACTCCAACATGGACTATGACAGAATCATAACTGTGCTTGTTGTTGAGTGATTTGAGTACATGCGTGATCTGACTGATCCTGGCACCTGATAGGCAGATGACCGTGACCTTCTCCTTTTCCAGTCTGTTGAGGGGGACATCTGTGTGTCTCACTATGGAGTTGCCTATGACCAAGACATTTGATGTGTTTTGCCTTAGGGGTTTATTTGTTGAGATACAGGTGTGTGTGTTGATATGTGTAGTGGTTTCTTTTTGCTTAGTGGTGAGTGTGGGTAGTGTGCGTGTGCGAGATCTGTTCCTTTGGTAGGCTTTAATTGAGTACCTCCATGTATGTGGGTTTATCTGTCATGACCTTATTTTTGTGTGAGAGGTGAGGTTTGCATGACAGGTGAAGTGTGTGTGTGTCAACAACCTTTTTGATGTCTAGTTTGCTTTTGCGTAAGAGAATTGACTCCAGTTCTACAGTGTATTTGCATGTCTTACATAAGGTGTTAGTTTGCTTTAGGAATAAATAGTTGTCAATATACGTGAAGCAAATACTACATTGCCTCAAGATGCCCATATCAATCAAGTTGGCAGAAGAAATTATGGGAAACTGCCCATCAATTCTGGCAGGAATTTTCTGAATGTGGTATATAGGAAGGAAGTGGGCTAACTGGACTTAGTCACAAACAGTAAAAATGAAGCAGTAATTAAATTAAATATAGTTGACAAAGTGCATCGCTACCTTAAAATAGAGTTATTTTTCATTTTTTTTTTCAGTTGATGCCTTGGATTTCAGTGAAGATGCACTCCAGACCTCTGGCTAAAGTTTCCAAACACAGAGCAGCTTCGATAAACTGAGCTCAAACCCGTGCATACGTGAGGCTTATATACAGGCAAATTTAAACAGTTTTAACACAACTACTAATGGGATATTCCCAACCTGAGCCTTTCTCCAGCAATCACCAACTCAGATGGGTTCTGAGCTACACACATCTGCCACAATGGTGCAGGGAGGCCATAATAATGTAAGATGGCTGGTTTAAGAGCACAGTGATACCAAACAGTCTACATTCAGCAGATCTGAATCTAGCCTATGCTATCTAAGGCAAGAAACACAATTTCTAGATGGGAAAGATTAAGGAAGAGTCACTTAGAGGTCTAAATGAGAGTGCTTAGATGAATACTATTAGATGACCTGCAGCTCTTCAAGCAGCTATGAACAGTGGGAGGCTATGGAGAGTGTTTCCGATAGAGGATTTTAAATTGGAGAGGTTTGTTTATATGCAAGCATGGGAAACCGTGTTTGCGCGAGGCTTATATACCAGCAGGATAAAAAACTATTATAAAGTTAAAGCCTCAGGGCACTCAGATAAAAACACAATGAGCTATCAATCAGTAGTTCCCACCTTGGATATGTTGATTTTAGCTCTCTGCTCCCACCAGAGTGCAAAACAACTCTCCCAATGTAAAACAAACTGGCTTTGAGCTCATGTACAGTAACAAATGCTTTAGAACAGAAGAAATAATTCCTGCAATATCAGGAATCCTTGGAAATGTTTACTAACCCTTACATATGTTCACAACACACAAAAACTTTACAAAACTTAGAAATATTTGGCAAACTCAGAACAGCTTTTGCAGAATACTGTTAAAACAACCTAAGAACAGTACAGTAATAGATGTATAGGCTGAGTCACAGGATTCAACAGCCAAAACCACAGAACTCTTAGGGTCCACTGTAAAACTCTAATGTGGTGCCTAGCAAAGGGAGCTAAGTAAACAGAGGCTACCATTATTTCCAATGCCTTGAAAAGAAAGGCTACCACAGGTTCTGGGTGAGACAGCAGATACTGCACAGCTAAATGGATGGAGGATATTCTGTCCAGTGGAAGTCTGGTTAATCTAGTCACTGTAGTTAGGTAGCAACTCATAAATATTTGTACCTATGACAGTTCCAAATGAGACTTTGTGCTGGTCACTAAAATCCCCAAAGACACAAACAGCAGTAGTAAGTAGTCCCACACTCAAATTAGTGACTACCTGGTGAGGTCAGTTAGAAGCCAGTTGACTGAGTATAGGAAGAGCGATCTCCCACAATTTCAGGTGAGCTGCCATGTATTTGATAAATATCCTGGGGTCTCCGATGAGACAAAATAGGAGGACTCTGAACCAATACTGACTGCCTCTCACCCAGAAGCATAAGAACTTCCTGAATACCCTGGTTATTTTGATGTGCAAATAGGTGTCCTGGTGGTTCAAAGAGCATATCCAGTTGCTTTACTGTACACAGGGAAGGACTGACTTTACATGACCATCTAGAATTTGGCTTTTGGTGTGTAATGACTTAGACTGTTTAAATCTAAAATAAAGCTAACATCCTTTATCTTATTTTGGCACCAAAAAGACTCTCAAATAAACCCTGCACCCTTACTTTTGTGTATCAGGTTTGCAAACCTGACTTTCGCTACTACCTTTTGATAGGATGAGATGTTGATAAGGAGGTGGAGAAATGAAGTGATACAACTGCAGGATATGATCTTTCTTATGCATCTGTCCTACATAATGGCCTGCCATGTCTGCAGAAGGAAGGACATTCAAGCTGTGACTAATTCTAGAGGGGAGCAGTTGTATGTAAGTCCTCAGAGATTCTGTGGCTGGCTCACAGAATGAGAGCTAAAGAACCCATGGGTTTGCAGACCCTCTGCCTCTCGGACAGTGTCCACTTGGGAAACTCTTGCCAGTACGTCGCTCATATGGCTTCTGCTGGGCTTTTAGCACTACAAATTGCATGTACTCTTCTAGTTCCTAGAAAATGTCATCTGAGGAGTGGAGACATTAACACCCAGAGTTGTGAGCATACTGCCTTCATTCTGCCTCTTCGGGAAGCCTGTCTTTCATTTGGGATCCAAAGAATCACCCATCGGACTTAGCATTAGCGAACGATATCTTAAAGTTGCCTGCAAAATTACAATGCTTAAGCCAGGCATGGCAACATATCACTATGTGTTCACCGAATCCTCCTCATGTGGGGGGGGCTGCACCCCCAACACCCCCTGCTTATTATATATATATATATATATATATATATATATATATATATATATATATATATATATGGTCTTTATGACACTACTGAATGGACTAAATAGCGAATGCTATTTAGTTGATCCAATTCTGTCAAAATGGCAAAATTTCGAAGTCACGGAACATCGAATTTTTTCCCAGGGGAAAAAAATTTGGTGGGCCGTCTTCAGGACTTTGCCATTTCCTCCACTATGGTGAGATCTTGGAGTTGGTATATTTAAGTAGGGGGTGTGGGGTGAAGCCCCCCACTTAAATTTGTGTTTAAATTTATTTATTTTTTTTTTATGAAGCACCAAATATTTTCCCTGGGAAAAAAAATTGCTGGATAATACGATATAGACACTATATATATATATATATATATATATATATATATATATATATATATATATATATATATATCAACTCTGAGATCGCAGTACAGTGGGGAAAGATCAGATTTCCTTACTCTACCATACCAATAAGTATGTACTATGGTGCTTCTTTTTTAATGCTGGCCAACTATGACCATTTAAAGTAATTATTTATGATCCTATGGCCTTTCACGTAAAGTTAGTTTCTATGCTGTTTGCTGGTGAATGGATGTTCAATGAAGGTTCCGTTCGACGATTAACCATAGACCCGAAGAATGGCAATAAAATTGTACATGACATTCACCAAATCCCATACAAAGACAACAGTAATAGTGGCATGGAAGGGGGAAGCCCTGACTCCAGCCCAGGAGGCCTGACTTCAACTACACACTCGGGCACTTGACAATTCAGGCAGGGAAGATGGGCATGCCTGTCTTGAGGGATGACAGTGGTTCTTAACTGTCAAACACCACTCTTCCAATGATGGAGTCCCAGCTGAGGGACAGAAGCTCATCACGATGTGGGGAACAGATGTGTGGAATATGTTGGCATGGCCAATAATGCCAGTGATTGTAACTCTTTTTGGCACATGTGAAGGATCATGCATGTACAGACAAAGGGACTAAGTGACTCTTATGTTCACATCATCACTAGGGGTGGAGTATAAATGAAAAATGATCTCACTGCTAGGATGTCAGTGACAGCAAACAAGTCACCCTTATGGCTGCCTGAATGGTGACTGTCCCTGTCACATGGCATAATAACTGACTGAGAGGAGACTTGTTGATTGTCAGGCATAAGGACACAAACAGTGCAAAAAATATTTAAAGAAAAGACTATAAAACCTATTATGTGCAAATATTGAAGAAACTGACCAGAAAGAGAATTTAGAAGAAACATTTAAGTACCTAAAAGGAGTTTATAGAATACAAGTGGGTACACTCTTTAAGGAAACAAATAAGAATAAAATAATACAATGTAAAGATACAAGATGGATAACTAAAGAAGTGTATCAGAACCAATGTTTATGGAATATTCATGGAAATGTGGAAGACAGTTAGAACAGCCTTCACCGAGGAAGTGGTAGGTTCATAAACAGTGACAAACTAAAACAGTGTGTGGAAAAGATATGAGGCAAAGCTTAAGCTGCATGAAAGAAAAATAAACTTTTAATTCAGCTAAACCTAAGGCAGGACTTATCAGACATCAAAACTGGTATTTTTATAAATGTATTACATGGGGTGTACAACTTTAAATGATAATGACTAGATACAGTGAATCTGCACACCATGTGGTACATATTCTTCATAGAAATCATTCTAAATACACACGTCATGAAAGCTACAAACTCCTCCACAATTTTGTGTTGTTTACTGACCATCGTGACAAATACGAGTGTCTCACATGATACTAAAGTGAAGAAATATTTGCAGAAGTGACTAAATATATTTGTTTTCAACATTTTATACATTATTCTCAGTGGGGGGAGAGAGATCATCATTTAGGCAGCCATCAGTGGTGGTTCAAGTTTTTTCTGTTATACCCTTAGTTTCCTGATTGCACTCAGAAAAGTACATGGAGAGGTGACATGCAAAGGTCTACATCAAAAGGCATCATATCATTTATGTTAGTGATGTGCCCTCTCAAGCAGCCCTGCCCATCTCCCCTGTAGGATAAGTGGTGGTTTCTCTGGTCTCTGCCAGGAAAATCCCATCAAAATGTGTGCCCCCCAAGTGTATGTATCCCTAACACCCCTCCCCCCCCAGAGGGGAAGACTGACATGCAACTTCAATCCTCCAACCTCCCTGTCTGGATGCCCCAATGCAGGGGCCGCTAGCTGAATTCTAGTTGATTAGGTCAGAGTTAGGGCTCCATCTCTCTGTCCCACAAAGCCATGACAGACTGATATTTACAGAAATATGAAGGATAATATCAGTAACTAACAGCTGCACAGAGGACAGTGGCAAAAAATTATAAAAATTAAGCAGCTTCTAATTGTGAGACAATTATTGGCAACAATAATGGAGACACCCATAGAGGCAGCACTAGACTTAATAATATTTAACACAGGAGCCAGCATCCTGAAGTACTGACATAATCAACAGAAACAGGCACACATCCACTGTTTCCCTGAATTATAATACCTACACACATACTGCTAAAATTATTCTTACATACATTATCTGCTCAGTAACAGAAATAATTAGTGGTGCAATTTAAAATCTATTTGATCTAAGCAAAACTAGAGAAGGTCCTTCAGATCCAAAGTGTGTGGGGACAGACACAGAGCTGCCATGGGAAAGCACACAAAGCCAAGGCAAAATGCATGTAAACATCGTGATCAGTTAACATATACCATAGAAAGCACCCGCCATGCTAGGGGGTCTGATAACACTGATTAATTACATAATCATATATAAAATGCTGTGCAGTTTTTATACATACACACATATATATATATATATATATATATATATATATATATATATATATATATACACACACACATACATGTATATGTGTATATATATATATATATATGTATGTGTATGAATATATATGTATGTGTATGTATGTGTGTATATATATATATATATATATATATATATATATATATATATATATAAATATAAATATTTCAAACATCTCAGACCTGCAGGAAAGCACTAATTGATGTGGGTGATACTACAACAATCTGCAATTGGATGGACCTCAGCTTTTGGTCTCATAGTTTACTATGTCCATATCATATGACAGTAATCCTAATTACCCACACCGTAACATGGTCAATCAATTATTCAGTTACAGCAAGTGTTAAAATAAAAGAAAGCAAGCAATCTGTATCCCAATATCCCTCTATATCTTGATGTAAATTTTGAAACAGATTTTGTTTTGTCAAGTGAAATAGTAACAGAATTAAAAGGAAAAAAAGACAAACTGCTTCCTTTTTCCCACTAACAAATAACATAACCATTTCTACATGAAACACTTTACACAAACAAATGCAAACAATGGCTATAAATTTAAACTCAACTTAGTCTCAATTTATAAAAATGAGAACTCAGCTCTAATTTTGAAGTATCTGAAATCCCTGACAGCAATTAAAACAACATAATTACATATGAACCATGCTGTGCAGTGGGATTACAGTGGCACGGTACATACTCTCATATGGCACAAATTTGTAATAAAGACCTGGAATGCGATCTCTAAAAAGTGAAGCTTCGGAAAGTCTTAAGGAGAGAAACAGGAAGATGTAGTTTTGTAATGTCACATTCATACATACTTCCTTCCAAAATAAATTACCATATAGCCCAGTAGTAGTAATAGTTATTAGGTAAACAAAGGAGACTATGAAAGGTAAAGCAAAGTTCAATGGAAGGCAGTAAACAAAAGCCGAAGAGGAGACAACTCACTGAATAAGAGTGCCAATATGTTTTAACAGTAAGAAAAGAGGCTACAGGTTATTCAAGTGCCTTTTCTCTATTACTTTAAGTAATCGGAGGCATTGGAGGTTCAGACCTGGGCTTCTAGGTTCACAGGTCTAGACATTAACTCATAACAATGATCAATCTGCAGTATGTGTTTAGTATCACATGTCTTCTTTAAGTAATCATAATGTTTGAAATTGCCTGAGGACAGGAAGCAGTGAAGCAAGCCATGGTCATGTTTTGTCATCTGGAAAGGCAAGTGTTGTCTTGAGGTGAGAGTACTCGCAAAAAGTGAATGCGCTGTCACTTGATAGCATTTCATTGTGTAAACCGATATAAATATTTCTGTGTCTCTCTCTCTCTCTCTCTCTCTCTACCTAACAGTGTGATGATGATATCTTTGTGGTTCTAAGTAACAAATATAATGTCTCATACCAGTAGCTCAGGCAGACTTGCACTGATGACATCTTTCAAGTTTATTTTGTCTTCTGGCTGTACAGCTTGTTTATACTGCCACTTCTCTGGGACAAAGGGCCACTTCATTTCCTTCGCCTCCTGAAGAAGTTTTTTCAGATCAACAGAGAGTGACGCTGAAAAGGGCAAAGATCATGTAAGTAAATTATACAGAAGTGAAGCCACCTCAATAACTAATGTTGTTATAAGTACTGAAGATGAGAAAAACACACACCCTACAGCAGGTAGTACAAGCCATTCAATCTTCTCAAAAGAGCAATAATGATTGTATGTCTGTCAAGAGATGCACCACTTTCTAGGGCCCTGCAGGTAAGTTGGAGTAACCAGCCATGAAATTGGATTTCAACAGGATGTTGCCCATCTTGGCACCTATCTAGCAACAGCTACATGACCAACAATGACTCACAAACTGAGACTGCCATTACCTTTCATAAAGGTAAAAGGAATAGTTGCAAAGAAAGAAAGAAGCACAAAGCTGGGAGTATAACATTTCTACACTCCTACACAAGCTACATAAAAAAATGATACACAAGATGATGTATTGAAAAGGTGAATGGTGTGGAGAGGAGTGCCAGGAAAAGCTCTTTCAAACAAGGAATCACACATTCACAGTGGCTAATGGCAACAGTCCTGATTAAATCATTCATAAAATTAATTCAAGGCATAGTCATTTCACAAATTCTTGTAATCAGTATATAATACAGGCCATGACAGAACACAAAGATTATAAGACTCATCCAAGTCTACCATTATCTGTAAGAAATTACCAAAATAGTAGATCTTCAAGAGGCTGTCAGTAAGGTTACTACCTATCCATATTTATGCAGGACAGTCCCTCTTTGGGAAGCTGTGTCCTGCAGGGAAGAAAAAATATAAACTACTGTCCCGAGATTTTAGGGCAAAAATGATTTCCTAGGTTCCTCAAAAAGTTGCATAAAATATTATGTTGTATCTGAAAAACCCTAATATTATACGAAAGAACAGAAAAAAACTAAAAAGTCGACTTTTTACTAAATTAAAAGCACACTCTTGTAAAGTTAGCCCTTTGCACTGGTTATGGGCATGTTTTACCCTGCAAAATTTCACTTTCCATAAAAAATGTCCTACTCTAGGCATCTGAAAAGGTGGCAACCCTAGTCGTTAGCCAGCAGGTAATATCACTCTGGTTCTTTCTCACCAAAGCCTGCTACTTCAGCCAGGAAAAATAAGAACAGTGACTACCGTCTCTCAAGATAAAATGACCCAGAATAAAAGGTAAGTAAGGAACCCAAATAGTACTACAAAGACTGCCTGTTGCTGCTAGAAGTTCACTGTTCTTAAACCTCTCTTTCTCTGTCACTATATATCTACAATACCGTGTCACTAATACCTGTACTTGTGATCAGATTTTTGGGCAGCTTAATTTAGATGTACGAGTCAACAAATAAATTAAATTAACAATTCCCTACTGTTTTTCGGATGATCTGTTGGACAAAGCCGGTTGTGGGCTATTTGTCATAATGTAGGTACTCACATACACAAATTATGTGACTATTAATGTCATTTACTGCATCCCGTGGAAAAAAACTTTCTTGATTTGCAGTAGCTGAGCATTTAGCTGATGAAATGTGTATAAACATTTTATCTATCAACAGATTTATGAAGGCTTGTTAAGACTGTGTATTTTTTCAGAGAGTTGGGAAATGCACAATATCAACCCACATATCACTTCTACAATGTTTGTTTGGTCAGTTGTTGAAGAAACTGCCACGTAAAATGCCACGTGGAAAAAGATAAATTAAGAATGGATTATTTAACAACAATTCATGAGGCTGGCACAGTGG
The DNA here is from genome assembly GCF_019279795.1 of Protopterus annectens. Taxonomy (NCBI): domain Eukaryota; kingdom Metazoa; phylum Chordata; order Ceratodontiformes; family Protopteridae; genus Protopterus; species Protopterus annectens. Next base: position 1,372,002,412 of record NC_056728.1, on the reverse strand, counting down.
CAAAGCTGAAAGTGTTGTCGCCTCACAGCAAGAGGTTCCCTAGTTCAATTCTCAGCTTTGATGCCTTCTGTGCAGAGTCTGCATGTCCTCCCTGTGTTCATGTGGGTTTCCTCTGAGCGTTTCAGTTTCTTCCCACATTCCCAAGACATGCACTAGGTGGACTGGGCACTCTAAATTGGCCATAGAAGTGAGTGGGCATGTGAGTGTGTGGCGTGGAAGAAATACGGCAGCAGGGCTAGCCACCCAGTGGTGTAAACCTTGGCTCTAGATGACTGTCACTGTTGAAGTGACATCCTGACCCCATCAGCAAAAATGGGAAAAGGGTTGTGGGTGGTTGGATGGATGGATGATATCTATTATAACCATAGGACAAGCTGTCTGAAGTTAAAAAAATTAATTGGGAACCCAAACCCCTAAAAACTTAAAACCATGAAGCATAAGCTTTAGGGTAGTAAATGACAACTTGCGAAGGAATCACCAAAAAAAAAAATTAAAAGTAATTAATTACATAGACAGAAGTTATATTGGGATGGGGCATTCCTTAACTTTGAAATAAGAAAGCTACCTTTAGAGTGGCTGTAGGCTAAAGACTGGTAATGTCCTGCAAGCTGTAACCACACTGCAATTTATAATGCCTATTCACAGTATGAGCGATATTTCATGCGAACTACAGGCTTCCAAGGCAACCACACCCCAAGAAATCATCTCTTTCTGCACAAAGATCCTCTTCTGCCTTATGACAATGAATGACAGTGTGTGTCAGACATTTAGAAAGGAGGTGTTATGAGATGGCCTAGCCTCACACCTAGTGATAAAAGATGCATAGTGTTGCCAGTTCTATGCTTAGAACCCTGAGAATACAACATATGAAGTTCAAATAAGCTGAACCAAAATATATTTCACCACACAGTGACTTTTCAGCAGGACTGATAACACAAAAGTCCAGAAGTGCTTTAAACAGTTACAATTAATTTTTAATTTGCTCCACTCTGCAATAGGGAATTGGGGAAGAAACATTCAAGAGAAAAGGGACAAGGCTTTTAGCCTCTCTTATAAAACAATGTCAGGGAAACCTGGATACCCTAACTTAAAAAGATGGTAAAGTCAATGGAAGTTTTTTCCACTAACGGCAAATACAATAAAAAAAAAAAGAAAAGAAATGGATGTAATCAAAACTATGAACAGTAATTTTTCTGATGTGCTTTTGTGTGTAGCGACTGATGTTTGTAGAAAAAGCACTCCATTCATTCACAGCTTCATTTTCCAGTATCTATTTATTTCATTCAGGGTGGTGGGGGAGCCAGATCCTAAAAGGGTACTCAAGTCTGCAAAACAGAGTTTTGCTTATTTAGTTCAAGTTTAATTTTAGAGCCACCTCTAGATTTGTATTCAAAAGTAAAAGCAGAAGCCATGTTTGTGACAGAAAATGTGCACTGCATACGTACCTGTTTACAAGTCAGAATTAGTGTACAGTGACTTAATCAGTAAGTGGCACAAATATTAAACTTGACAATAAGACAGTTGATTTGCTGCAGCGCAATAGTCACCTGAAGTAGCACATCTGGTTGTCCTCCAGAACGACACTCCAACAATCCAAAGTTACATGCTCAATCAGCCATTAACACACATGTATTAAATCATTTAAACAGTTACATTGTTGTCTGACTGAATCTGTTTAAATGAATTCTGGTACTGCATTTCCACCCGATCAGCATTATCGGTCATGCCCCCTAACAGCCTGTACCTGGGGCAGCCATCCCCTTCACCCTGTTTTAGCAACAGTACTAACTTACTGGCTTGCTGGAACTAACAACTTGCTGTCTCATGGCAGATAAATTACTGGAATATTTGCTTTAAAGAGGCACTTAACTACAACTTCTTCATAAAATCAACTTTTATCTGTGCATTTATTTTCTCTCTATACATAAACAACAATATATGCAGCAGTATGCATTTAACAGCCATCACAGCCTAACAAGCCTGTTGTCACACATAAGCCTAATAGGCCTTTCAAGTCTGCTGCAGTAGCATATGTTCAATGCAGAACTCAGTATGTGCTGCTGCACTTATAAAATGATGCAGCTTTTTCTGTTTGGGGCTCATTTTTCGAAGGGAGTTTATTTAAAGTGTACAGTGCACATGTTTTAGACACTAATTTGAAGCTTATTACACTTTTAAATAAAATATTTGTGTATTTATATCAATTACATTTATAATTTACAGTGGCGGATTTAGGCATGGGTGCAGGGGTGCGCGCCGGCCCCTTTTTAAACTTGCTTGTTTTTTTTAAATAAGTTGCCTCTTTAATCCTGTCACCAAACTCGCGCCAGCCCCTTTTTAAACTTGTTTTTTTTTTTTTTTTAAGTAAGCTACCTCTTTAATCTTGTCACCAAATGCACCTATACGGAGATGCGATTGGAGGTTGCAGTCAGATGATTTTGTTTTTTTATAACAACCCACCTCCAACTGCATCTCCGTTGTAATTTAGGAGGGTTGGAGAGACCTGTGATAGCGTTCGGGTAAAGGTTTAGTAACTGTCTGCCAAACAGAAGACAATTTAATTTTAAAATAAAAATGACAGTTGGAAAAACTACTTTGAAAGTGCTGTAGAGTGTGAGCCAGTGATCCACATCGAGGTAATTTCATTTTTTTTATTTTACTGGTCTAATTTCCAAGGTGCCAAGCGGTACGTTTGTGAGTGTGCCGTGTTTGCCGCGCTAACTACAACCGTATAAATTATGCAGAGTCTTTGAATAATTGTTCTGGTTTAAAATGCAATAATATATTTTTTATTATCATTGTGTAAAAAAGATGTTTTATTCTGTGGCTGACATTTTGAGTAAATGGTTTATTGTGTTATATAGTGTCTGTTGTAATAAATGGCATTTTTCTCGTCAGGCCACAACAGAAAATATGTAATACCTTACTTTTCTATGCAGTCAGTAAAACAAAATAAACAGATAAATTATTGCCTGTACAGAATCAAAATTTGTCAGGAGTCAGATGGATTACAATGGGAAAGAAAATCTGTCATGAGCTAAAGAGTAGACAAAAACACCTTACAACTGGTGGTTTGTATAGCTTCATGGAATATAATGATTGACTGTAATTATATTTCTTTTGTCTTATTGAAGGCGCCTGAATAGAATGTAAAATTATTGTTTTGTTATGCCCTTTGTATGAAAAACAAACTTAATATGTTGTTGATTTCTTTCTTTATTACTTCCATTGTTCAAAGTAGTTTGCCTAACGTTAAATTATAGAAGGAAAAGTGTCTCCTTAACCTTGAACTGCATATTCCATGTTGAATATTTAAAATGTATTCAGTGTATGATATATCACAGTTACACTGTACAACCACCATAATGAAAGGCTTGTGTTTAAAACATTGATAGGTAATGTGTGTGTATAGAGTTAAAGAAAATTGATTTGGCCTGCTGTAGCATACTAAAACTGTAATAAAAGTTAATAAATAGTTGAGAGTGCAAAGTACAGCAGAATATCATTTCCAGTGATTTCAGTGCTCTAACAATGCGTCTCTGTGATCATCTGTCTCTAGTGCATACTGTTTCACTACACAGACAGACAGACTTCAAGCAGTGTTTTAGTGAGAATATACTAACTTTTGACTGAACAGGTGAAGGTCAGTTTCACAGGTTAATTGTATGTTGCTTACATTAATATATACTTAAGTGATTGACAGTGTGAATATAAACAAAGTTTTATAGTCTCCAGTTTTGGCTGACGTCTGACAGTGGGGGTTGGGTTAGGGCAACAACTGTAAAGAGAAGTGAACTGCTTATATCTCAAACTGAACTCAAAGCTATTCTCTTTATAAGGATCAGTTTGTTTTCTTTGTTCTGCTCAGCATTTCATTCTCTGCATGCATAAAACTAGTGCTGATTTTGTCAAGCTGTTTGCACTTTGCTGTTTTATTCACATTTCTTGGTCTGTCAGGTTAACTATTCACTATTTATGTCTCTGATTTCAAATAACTTTTGAGTTTTGAGATTGTTGCTAGTTTGAATCTTGGGAGAGATCCCAAGTGTTTTATCATTTCAGCTTTTAAATGCTGCCCATTGTCTTCTGGAATACCAGAATGACTTTGTTAGGACTTTGGTTTGCATAGTTGCCTTTAATTTTACTCTTTTGTATAATTTTTAGTTCAGGGGAATGAAATGTCACTAATGTATTTTTAGCATATTGTAGGTTACTAGCACAGAAGACTTCAGTCTTTACTTTGTGATGTCATGGTGATGTCATTGATTTTTTTTTACTATAGTTTCATACATAAAGCACATTAAGTATGGCAAAATAGTTATAGGGGTAAAGTGTGATGACAGAAAACTGCCCAATGGAGACAGGGCTGTATCTCATGTGTTGGAAATGGTACACATTCTTCCCTAAGTGTTACCATCTACCAATATCTAAATGTCAACTGCAAAGGCAAACGTTTCAGCATGGTTGTCTGTTACCAATGCAATGTAAGTTTCTGCCTCTGGCACATTTGTCTCATTTTTGTTTGATTTCTCGCTTTCCCACATTCTCGATTCCTAGTGTTTATTTAATGTAGTAGAGCTTTAATAGTTATATTTTACAATGCAACATCATTTAGGCAGTTTTATTTGAATGCCTCTGTGTTGTTCAACCAAGAAGAAGGGATATTGCACGTTTCTATAAATAACCTGCATTCAGTGTAGAAAGCTGGTTGCTTTAAAAATATAATGGTCTCTTGAAAAGGCTCTGATGTGATGTCAGAATTAAATAAATTCATATTTAAATAGTGATAGCAATCCTACATCATACCCATATGGTGTGGCAAAATGGGCCTATTACAATGCTGTTTTTGATGTTTTATTGTATTTTATTTGCTAATTGGTAAAAGATGCTGGTCCTTAGACCCTTTTTAGTCACAAAAGTAGTTATATTAGTTTATAAAAAGTCACGTCTTGCAAATATAGGAAATACAAATTAAATGTGACCAGTGCATAGCTAATACTGGACGCTAACATAGGTTGATAGTAAAATATATAAAATTGCACATAAACATAATATTATACAGTCTTATTAATATGCACCTGAGTCCGAAATTAACATTATTAATATACATCAGCAGTAGGGGATTATATAGCAAGTAGTATGAAACTGTTGTAGAGTTGAAATCCCTCCCCCTCCCCAGCTCTACTTAGTCTTCCAGCTGTCATCCCTGTTACTGTGACCACCCACCTCCTAGATCCCCAGCTGCTTCTGCCAGGTAGTCCCAGAGCTAACCCTAGATTTTGGTGGGCCTCCCAAAGTTTTGTGGAGTCAGTCTTTCACTGATCATTTGTAATGCGTGGGGAATGTGTCCCATAGGGAAACATGGGAAATAAGCCAGGATCCATCAGGCATGTCAGTTTATCAACAGACCCTAAACCTATTGCTTGTCCCAGAGAGTCTGGGACAACTCTTACTTTGAGAACGTGATGTGAGCTATCCCATATGATAACTTTGAAGCCAGGGCAGTTATACCGAAGAGGGTATTATTATCTACTCTAGAATATGTCTCGCCACTCTTCACTGACATACCCTTCTCCACCTACAGCTGACTGCATGTTGTCCCATAAAAATATCTGTAGCTCTCTTGTAGAAACTCTCAAACATGAACACTGCCATGTCTCACTCCCCAAAGCTAAACTTCTCCCAGTCACTTGGGGGGAATCTAGCTTGCCATTCCCTAACCTGTAAAAGTCCACTCTCAACTCTTAAATATTAAACCATTCCATCTCTAGCTCACTAACTATGCAAACACAAATGCCACTACAGTCATTTAGAATGTTGCACCACATCCTGCTCAACTTGTGATCTAATAGTTTGGAATTCACTGCCGGTTGTTGTTAGAAACTTATCCTCAAATCTAAGTCTAACCTTGGCAGATTCTGTTTTAATGAGCTGAAGTGCAGCTGTTCTTACTGCTCACTTAGAATAAGATTGCTATTGATATCAGTTGTTTCTTGACTCTGCCTTTACTTATATTACACCATTGGGACTGGTTTACATTTACAAGCCTGCAACTAATGTTATATATTTATTTACTAGTTAAACGTCTACTTGTGCTACTGGCAGCACTGTGTATTAGCTTATTTTACATTATAACCAATCATGAAACATGACCTTGGGTCCAGTCCACTCATAATATTTGAACAAATAAATTATAAAATAAAACAGTACAGTTTTGCTTAACTTAATATGAACTTGCAGTGTTTCACTATTCCACTACAGTGTCTCTTCAAGATGTCAGGTTGCAGGATGTGTTATGAATAATTATGGCTTTATGGTTAAATTAACTTGCTGCTGATAAATAATGCTTTAAAGGCCTGAGTTTGATAACCCAAATGTAAACCAAGTTACTTAATCACAATAATGTCCCTGTGTTTTCTTATGTAAGAACAATTTGCCCCTTCTGGGTCTTAGCCAGTTATATAAATAAATGCAACCATGTCTGCACTGTCTTATTCCAATCTTGAGTGAGCTACAACAGAGCGTAAAGCACCTCATGTTGCAGAAAAGTTGACAGGCGGCAAACTCACTTAAGTATACAAAACTGGATAAACCTGGAGAGGTCTAGAAACAGAAAAAGGAGGAAAACAAATTAATTTCTGCTCTTAAAACTATGCTGTGTCAATTCCTTTCATATTAACCAGTACTGCCATAATGCTTCATTTACCACCTTTATTTTGAAATTGTTCTAACTTAAGCATCATGCAAGTTACCGATATATAATATCATAAGCACAGTGCAACACTCCCTCTTTTTAATTTAAATCTGTAATTGTCAGTGTTCTACATCAATTGATTCTTCTAATATGAAGCTATGATGACTTAAGGACTGCATTAATTGGTGGAAAGCTCCAGTGTCTCACACCTTGCAGCACATTTGCCTTCTTTTATTTAAAGTTATAATGTTCCTCCTATCCCTCACACTCACTGCTTTCTAATTTAATACTCTAGTTGCACTCCCTCAGATGTACAGCCTTCTTTGTACCGTGGCAAAGAATACAATTCTTGTTATTGACAGTGAGCACTTCACTGCAATTATTACTCAACCTCTTTAAGCTGATGTAAAGATACCAATCCTTCTGTATACATCAGCAAAAGTATTGTAGACAAACCATTTGCAACTGCTATATAGTTTATATATGCAAGCAAAGGACAAAAGAAGGAAACCAGAGATGTTTTAATGAACTTATATGCCAGTCAAATACCTTCATGTTCTCACTTAATATTGTTCTGAGGAGAAATGCACTTATAAATTTTTTACATTTTGGCACTAGGTTGATGAATAATAATTCCAGTAAGCTACTTTTTCTTAAAGATTTCCTCATTTTTTTACTATTTTACAGTTGCAGAAACAGAACAGTAAAGCTGAAAAGTAACAGAATCTGTTTTTATTTTTCACTCAGCTTTAGCTTCATTCCTTTACTCACCATCTTGATTCTCTCCTGGCCACCACACTGATGCATTCATTTCCCCTTGCTAAAAGCCCTAAGGCTCATTCATTCCTTGGAGGTGAGGTGTGAGTGGACCAGGAGCAGGTATGTCATCCATGCACTGGCAAATGGTTTTATTTTTTGATTCTCTGACCACAGCTCTTGCCTGGCAACTTGCTCACTGTTTGGCTTGCAATGGGCATTGCCAAGGATATGTCACTTGCTTCAAATGGTGATGTAATGCCTCAGGGCTGCCCCCCTTTGAAGCCAATTCTCCCATGTGGTCCACAGTTATCACCAAGGAATGTAATATGGGGCTGTGCACCATGGCCATACACAACATGTATCACCCTGTAGAGAGGTAAGCTGGCTAAATCGTCACCCCTTCCATGCATTAGTTGCAAAAAGCACCTAAGCTGCTAACTGAACTCAATTGCCTGGGCTGTAGCCAGGGCATTTTTTCCTGTATGCCATTACATCTGGCTGGTTTTATGATCTTGAATTTACAAAAGTACTCCATTTTAAGACTTGTTTTATTTAGCATATATCATGGACAGAAATATTTTGACGTTAATATATTTTTTGTACCTATCTTCTAAGTATTAACATGCTATCATAGCTTCTTAAAGTAATCTTTTCACAACCACTACACCCAATATCCAACTTTCCCGCTTCCATCCCGGTAGTCAACTAACCAGACTGCGCCCCCTCCTTTGCAAATTCCTGGATCCGCCACTGATTTAGGTGCCAACAAATACAATGTACATCGGTACATTTTTAACAGCTTCTGTGACATAGTGGTGGCTGCTGAGTCAAATTAACACTATAACAGTATAGGTAGAGAGAAAGAGACAGAGAGCAGGCAGGTAAGTCTTAACAGGGAACAGGTGCACTTTGTGAAGTATGATGGACACTACCACACAAGCAATCAGATTCTAGACTTGAGGCCTCTGGGCTAGAGAGGATCTACAAAGGAGTTTCCAATCCCTAAGAAGCTGCCCTTGAATCTTAAAGGAAGACTAGGTGTACAGCTCTTTGCTGAGCTGCTGATTGAATATTCTGCCTAGTGGGTGGACAAGAGTCATAGAAAAAATGAAATGTGTGAGTACTAATTAATTCAAGTTAGAGACTTTGTGAAAAAAATGTGTATTCTGGGACACTGCATTTATGAAACTGACTGTGACGAGCCTTTGCCAAAGTATCTTGCTTTGCGTGCAAACAAGAAAAAAAACCTGTCTCCATCTGAGTTACTTTGTTTTATACAATCTAGAAAAGGACATACAGCAAAGAACTATGCAGTTAGTGGCAAAAATCCTATTCTTGTAAAATTGTTAATGCTAAGCAACAAATTGCAGCTAAAAGCATGCTTGTAGAATATGAACTTATGACAATGCTGAACTTCTAACTACTAGTAGAATCTGCTTTCTGTCACTGCACTGCTAATACATGCGTCAAATGTCATATTGTGGTAGAAATAAAAGAAATGCAGTAATTTTTTGAATACAAGCAGCATGATTACATCAGCTACATCACAATATTTTTGCAAGCATAAAACAACTGGTAAGCAGAAAGACAAGAGGGAATACACTATAATACATGTAGAAATATACACTTTTCTAGATAAACTGCTACACTCTTGTTACTCTAGTACCTAATTTAACATGTGATGATTTCCCAGCATAAAGACATGTAGAAGTTATGGGTAAGAAATGCACAGCTTTAGTAATGACATGTGCAAAGATAGAAGACAGAAAAACTGCTAAGATTTTTCTCTGTCTGGAAGGATTAGGAAACTCTGCATCAAGCCTTGCCAAAAGACTCCAATTGTTAAAGAAATGAAGGAAATCAGTGTGGTGATTGACAGAGAAGGGAAGTCTTGTCAAAAAAAATCAGAACTTGTTCTATATTGTTTTTATTAGTTTCATTCTTTGTATTAGTAGTGTCTGATGTTCTCTGTTATGTGAATCAACACGTTCTTTGTGTGTAATTTTGTGAACTTCTCTCTGAAGTGTATTAATATTTATAAGTAATTTTGTGGAGCTTTTCTCCCTGGGCCTCCACTGAAAATGGGCTCATTCCAGGCCCAGTGGACTTTCCCGGTTAACAAATGCAATAAATAAATAAATAAATAAATAAATAATAATAAGGAAACTGAGAGGGAATGAAAAAAGATTATACATTAAGAGAAGAGTGTGTAGAAACTGAAGGAAAATAAAAAGAGAGAACTATGCACTCCTACTACACAAATCACACAGCCAGTCAGAGAGAACTACGCACTGCTACTATACAAAATGACACAGCCAGTCAGACAGAGAGAACTACGCACTGCTACTATACCAAATGACACAGCCAGTCAGACAGAGAGAACTACGCACTGCTGCTATACCAAATGACACAGCCAGTCAAACAGAGAGCACTACGCACTGCTACTATACCACATCACACAGCCAGTCAGACAGAGAGAACTACGCACTGCTACTATACCAAATCACACAGCCAGTCAGACAGAGAGAACTACGCACTGCTACTAGACCAAATTGCACAGCCAGTCAGACAGAGAGAACTACACACTGCTACTATACCAAATCACACAGCCAGTCAGACAGAGAGAACTACACACGGCTACGAGACCAAATCACACAGCCAGTCAGACAGAGAAAACTACGCACTGCTACTATACCAAATCACACAGCCAGTCAGACAGAGAAAACTACGCACTGCTACTATACCAAATCACACAGCCAGTCAGACAGAGAGAACTACACACTGCTACAATACCAAATCACACAGCCAGTCAGACAGAGAGAACTACGCACTGCTACTATACCAAATCACACAGCCAGACAGACAGAGAGAACTATGCACTGCTACTATACCAAATCACGCAGCCAGTCAGACAGAGAGAACTACGCACTGCTACTATACCAAATCACACAGCCAGACAGACAGAGAGAACTATGCACTGCTACTATACCAAATCACGCAGCCAGTCAGACAGAGAGAACTACGCACTGCTACTATACCAAATCACACAGCCAGACAGACAGAGAGAACTATGCACTGCTACTATACCAAATCACACAGCCAGACAGACAGAGAGAACTACGTACTCCTACAACACCAAATCACACAGCCAGTCAGACAGAGAACTACGCACTGCTACTATACCAAATCACACAGCCAGTCAGACAGAGAGAACTACGCAGTGATGTGATACCAAATCATACAGCCAGTCAGACAGAGAACTACGCACTGCTACTATACTAAATCACACAGCCAGTCAGACAGAGAGAACTACGTACTCCTACAACACCAAATCACACAGCCAGTCAGACAGAGAACTACGCACTGCTACTATACCAAATCACACAGCCAGTCAGACAGAGAGAACTACGCAGTGATGTGATACCAAATCATACAGCCAGTCAGACAGAGAACTACGCACTGCTACTATACTAAATCACACAGCCAGTCAGACAGAGAGAACTACGCACTGCTACTATAACAAATCACACAGCCAGTCAGACAGAGAACTAAGCACTGCTACTATACCAAATCACACAGCCAGTCAGACAGAGAGAACTACGTGCTGCTAATATACCAAATCACACAGCCAGTAAAACAGAGAGAACTACGCACTACTAATATATCAAATCAGACAGCCAGTCAGAGAGAACTACACACTGCTACTATACCAAATCACATAGCCAGTCAGATAGAGAGAACTAGTCACATAGCCAGTCAGACAGAGAGAACTACGCACTGCTACTATACAAAATGACACAGCCAGTCAGACAGACAGAACTTCGCACTGCCGCTATAACAAATCACACAGCCAGTCAGACAAAGAGTATTACGCACTGCTACTATACCAAATCACACAGCCAGTCAGACAGACAGAACTATGCACTGCTACTATACCAAATCACACAGCCAGTCAAACAGAGAGCACTACGCACTGCTACTATACCAAATCACACAGCCAGTCAGACAGAGAGAACTACGCACTGCTACTATACCAAATGACACAGCCAGTCAGACAGAGAGAACTACGCACTGCTACTATACCAAATGACACAGCCAGTCAGACAGAGAGAACTACGCACTGCTACTATACCAAATGACACAGCCAGTCGAGACAGAGAGAACTACGCACTGCTACTATACCAAATCACACAGCCAGTCAGACAGAGAGAACTACGCACTGCTACTATACCAAATCACACAGCCAGTCAGACAGAGAGAACTACACACTGCTACTATACCAAATCACACAGCCAGTCAGACAGAGAGAACTACGCACTGCTACTATACCAAATCACACAGCCAGACAGACAGAGAGAATTACGCACTGCTACTGTACCAAATCACGCAGCCAGTCAGACAGAGAGAACTACGGACGCTACTATACCAAATTACACAGCCAGACAGACAGAGAGAATTACGCACTGCTACAACACCAAATCACACAGCCAGTCAGACAGAGAACTACGCACTGCTACTATACCAAATCACACAGCCAGCCAGTCAGACAGAGAGAACTACGCAGTGATGTTGTACCAAATCATACAGCCAGTCAGACAGAGAAGTACGCACTGCTACTATACTAAATCACACAGCCAGTCAGACAGAGAGAACTACGCACTGCTACTATAACAAATCACACAGCCAGTCAGACAGAGAACTAAGCACTGCTACTATACCAAATCACACAGCCAGTCAGACAGAGAGAACTACGCACTGCTACTATACCAAATCACACAGCCAGTCAGACAGAGAGAACTATGCACTGCTACTATACCAAATTACACAGCCAGACAGAGAGAACTACGCACTGCTACTATAACAAATCACACAGCCAGTCAGACAGAGAGAACTATGCACTGCTACTATACCAAATTACACAGCCAGACAGAGAGAACTACGCACTGCTACTATAACAAATCACACAGCCAGTCAGACAGAACTGCTACTATACCAAATCACACAGCCAGTCAGACAGAGAGAACAATGCACTGCTACTATACCAAATCACACAGCCAGTCAGACAGAGAGAATTACACACTGCTACTATACCAAATCACACAGCCAGTCAGACAGAGAGAACTATGCACTGCTACTATACCAAGTCACATAGCCAGTCAGACAGAGAGAACTACACACTGCTACTATACCAAATGACACAGCCAGTCAGACAGAGAGAACTACGCACTGCTACTATACCAAATGACACAGCCAGTCAGACAGAGAGAACTACGCACTGCTACTATACCATATGACACAGCCAGTCAGACAGAGAGAACTACGCACTGCTACTATACCAAATCACACAGCCAGTCAGACAGACAGAACTTCGCACTGCCACTATAACAAATCACACAGCCAGCCAGACAAAGAGTACTACGCACTGCTACTATACCAAATCACACAGCCAGTCTGACAGAGAGAACTACGCACTGCTACTATATCAAATCAGACAGCCAGTCAGAGAGAACTACGCACTGCTACTATAACAAATCACAGAGCCAGTCAAGACAGAGAGAACTGCACACTGCTACTACACCAAATCACACAGCCAGTCAGACAGAGAGAACTACGCACTGCTACTACACCAAATCACACAGCCAGACAGACAGAGAGAACTACGTACTGCTACTATACCAAATCACACAGCCAGTCAGACAGACAGAACTACACACTGCTACTAGACCAAATCACACAGCCAGTCAGACAGAGAGAACTACGCACTGCTACTATACAAAATCACACAGCCAGTCAGACAAAGAGAACTACGCACTGCTACTATACCAAATCACACAGCCAGTCAGACAGACAGAACTACACACTGCTACTATTCCAAAACACACAGCCAGACAGAGAGAACTACGCACTGCTACTATAAAAAATCACACAGCCAGTCAGACAGAGAGAACTACGCACTGCTACTATACAAAATCACACATCCAGTCAGACAGAGAGAACTACACACTGCTACTATACCAAATCACACAGCCAGTCAGACAGAGAGAACTAAGCACTGCTACTATATCAAATCAGACAGCCAGTCAGAGAGAACTACGCACTGCTACTATACCAAATCACACATCCAGTCAGACAGAGAGAACTACGCACTGCTACTATACCAAATTACACAGCCAGTCAGACAGAGAGAACTACGCACTGCTACTATATCAAATCAGACAGCCAGTCAGAGAGAACTACACACTGCTACTATACCAAATCACACAGCCAGTCAGAAAGAGAGAACTACGCACTGCTACTATACCAAATCACACAGCCAGTCAGAGACAAAATAAGAACAGAGAAAGCCAAAAACTGTAAACGAGAAAGAATAACTACCAGTACGTACAGCTGGAAGAATATTCCCACAAGTTGACCTTTACAGGGGATGAACTACATGATGTGGAATAGTCTGTGGCTGTATCTGTAGGAGAAGCAGACACAGCCTCCACTTCATGTCAAACTACTGATGAAAATAATCTTGACTTGGCTGGCATCAAGATAACCCACTTGGAGGGAGATGCATTTAATGTTGTAGTAGTATATCTGTCCCTGTCTTACAAAGGTTACTGTGCTGCATTTTTTTCATTTTGTTTGCAGCTGTGGTCTTGTAACCATTTATTTGTACATGTTAGCACTAGTTGTAAAATCTTGGAGTCATGATGGCACCAAATTTGCAATCAGCAAACTTGGTCAGCCAGAATTCCTTGAGATCAGCTTTGATGCCCCAGCAATACATACCAGATAGAAGCAGTCCATTAACTGAGCTCTCATGGGCAGTACTAGTAAGAGGCTTTTTGGAAGACAACATGCCACCTACTTTAAACTGCTGGGTTCTGCCTGAAAGCTAGTTTGCTACCTGTCAGGTAAAGTTGGGGATTATAATTAGTTCAACTAATTTACTTATGGTGGTCATGTGTGGAATGCTGTCAAAAGCCTTTTCAAGGTCAAGATATACAGTGTGCATTGCTCTATCTTCATCTGAGGTCTCAGTGACCTCTTCAAAGAGGTCAACTAGTTTTAGCAGACCAGATCTACACTATACAAATATAAACTGATTTGGGTCAAGGGACTGCAGACTCAAAATGTTTGAGTTTATGAGGACAATCCGTATGTGCTCCACTGTCTTGCAGGTAAGGCTAGTGACATTTATAGTGTATAGTTGTCCAGATCAATGGTGGCACATCCATTGTAAAGCATGATAGCCTTTGCTGTTTTCCATGCCTCAGGCACAATAACAGTTGACAAGCTAAGGTTAAATGGATTATGGAAATGGCGGTGAAACAGTATGTCATACCAGCAAGGAAACATGCCGAAAGATTATCTGACCACATGGAGTTAGTGTGACCACCCCAGAAAAAAGTGAGGACTTGCTCTGGAGATAGAGGGGAACAGTTTGCACTAAACATATTTGCTCAGCAGGTAGTGTCATTATGAACAATTCTGAGCAATGTTAAATATTTCTTCTGAGTCTCCTAACACAGTTGAAGAAAGATTTGTGGTTGTGTTTGACAAACAGGTAATTTTCAGTTCATACTTAGCCCTTGGTGATTTCACATTGTTCCCAAGATCTTTGTTTAACTTCCTGAGCTATCTAATCTCATCAGTCATTCACAACAAAAACATACAATGGCTTACCAATCTAACGGCAAATGCAAAAACTTTACTTTGTCAAAGTATGCTTTTCACAGCAAATGAAATGATATGCCAAGACCCTACAGTATGAAACATTTACTAATAAAACAAATATAAAATTCCTTTCCACATGAACTATTTTATAACTTGTTTTTTCTAAACTAAAACATTATCATACTTTCGATGCAATATAAAATAAGTAGTTGTGAAAAATGCACCATCACCCACTCAAACTTTTTGCTAAGTTTAATTAAAAATACATTTTAAAATTTAGTGGCCTCTATAAACATAGACCATTGCTGAAATAAAGACAGAAAGTATGGGAAAATTAGTTGTTTCCAATAATTCAGTATTAAGCACTTGGTAACAACAGGAGCAAATTATACATATATCCAAAGACATGCATCTGAAGTGTTTCTTCCCAGACCTCTGCTGAAAATGGGCTCTGTCCCAGTCAGACTTTCCTAGTAAACAAATAAAATATATATATATATATATATATATATATATATATATATATATATATATATATATATAGAGCCTTATCAGTTGATCAAGTTTTCATAAGCCTGATATTCATATCAGCGAGAGGATATGACTGAATTTCCGAAAACTCAAAGCTTTTGCATGGAGACTGCGGTACAGTGAGGATCAGGAAATTTACCATTCTCCTCAATGTAGTGCAATCTCGGAGTTGGTATATATAATTTGCAGGGGGGTGTGGAGGGCACAAAGCTTGCCCCCTGCAAAAATGTAAAAAAAAGAGCTTTGTGTTTTTTTTTTTTTTTTTTTAATGAGTTTTCAGAAATTCGATCATATCATCTCGCCGATATGAATTTTGAGTCTCTGAGCTAGTTTTTATACAATAGCTTTGGAAGCCACTGACTCCAAGAATCCACAGGTCCTACACAGCTGGAAAACAATTCACCAGTCGTCTTCTTCATCTACCTCTTAGGTCAAGGTTAGTGCTATCAGACAGTAGCCAACTGCCCCTTGTACTGCAGCAAGGTCAGCATTCTATCACAGAATTAATGGGCAGGTGGAATATATTTTGCTTTATTATTCTCTGTCTGGGAGACTTAAGAAAGTTTCTACATGATGTCCAAATAAAACAGGTATGTCAAGCTGACATGAGACCTAATGGTTCCAATCACAGCTAATCCCAGGGTGTAATCCTAATACAGTTTGATGATTTTAACAAACATTTTTTAGGTAAAAAGGGGGTTTTGGAGATGACAGTAAAAGCAGTGAAAGTAAAAGAAATAATTGACAGTCTGTAACCATATTAAAGACAAACTATATTGTGCAATCACAGAAGGACTTAGAAGGGTTTTATTAATTATCCTGGGACCCACAAAATAAATATCCCTAACCAGTGTAAATATGTTAGTTTTGCACTTATTAAAAGTTCTACCTGAAAGGACAAAGGTGCTTCATACTTAGCAAAATATATGCCTCAGTCTGATGGAGTCATGAGTATCCTCAAAACTGACTGCATATGTAACTCTGCAGCTGTAGGACTGCATACATATGTTTGGATGTCACCAAATCCAAGCACAATAAAATTTTTAAACCATGAAGAAAACAAATAACTCTAAATTGACACCTTTTCTCAGATTAGCATAAATATTTCAGAAGAGCTTTGATATGGAACTCAGCCCAGAAATGGACAAAAAAATGTAGCAAAAGAAAGTGCTAAAATTAAAATAAAGATGGGTGTATAAGTGGGTAATAAACATTAAAAATGTGTAAAAGTAGGACAAAAAAAGTTAGTAACACACAAGTGCTAAAAACAAAGGAATGAAGGGTGCATATACTGAAAATATACTTTAAAACTATGCAAAGTACAGAATACGTCTGAAACAAGAAAACTAAGTAAAGCAAGTAAAGGGTGCACAAACAAGTGATGCTATTAGGTATATATGTCCATGCATGTACTGTATATACATATTACAGAATATATAGAAGGAAATGATACATATGATAAAGGACAAATTATCCCACGGATAAAATTTCAAAGGGGGATATTCCAGGGTGACTCTGTCACCACTGCTATTCTGCATTGCCCTTAACCCATTAAACTGTCTACTTAACAGAGAATAACATAAAAAGCCATTAGCTCTAAGTCACGTTCCAAATTTTATTGTAGGTAAGCACTTTCGGCTGACCACCAGCCTTCATCAGACAAAGTACAACACAACTAACACAGTTAATATACACTCTTACTTAACAATTAATGGTAATTAAGCCTATTAACACTTCATTGTAACTAACACCATTTGAGAACATTTAAAAATACAGAATCCTTTTAAAACAATTTCACTAGTATAAGTTGGTATAATATACCTATCTATTGTAAAACTTTAATTTTAAAACACTGGATATAGAGATGGTCTCATTCAGACCTGGCTTTACTGAAGCAGTTAGAAACATTTGCCACCAGTATTCTCTATTTTCAAGACAGGTCTTCCACGGACCATCCCTAATACCCACTTTTACTTGCTCTAATACTACAAAACCAAATTTATGGTCTTGCTTCTTTTCTATATGCTTATAAAGTGCATTAGTGTTTTTCTTTTTACTAATCTCATAGAGATGTTCATAAATACGTTGCTTAATCTTCCGTTCTGTTTTTTCTATATAATAGGAAGAACAGACAAAACACTTTGCTGCATATATAACCCCCTTAGTGTTACAATGAAAAGTACCAGATATGTTAATATCCAAACCACCCAACCTGATTTTGCCACATTCCATAATATTAACACATTGATTACACCTATTACATTTTTTCATCTTCCCTTGTATTTTGTTTGTCAGGGCTGAGCAGGAATCACATCAATCCTTTTTTATTTTTGTCTCTTTTGTATATAATATTGGGTGTCATACCTAAAACATTACTCAGTTCATTATTATTGCCTTGCTAGACAGGGAAGTAAATACTGTGGGAAGACATAGCCAGGGAATTGTTGTCTAGGCTTGTATAGGCCCTAGGGCCGATAGCCTAGTACCATCCTATGAACCTATTACCTAAAATTAGAGCCTAATTTTCTGTATAACCTGTAAAATGGGCTTACTGTTATTAGAAAAAACAGTAATAAAACTCACTGTATCAAAACTAGCATGACTACTACTATTTGTGGTGGTTAAAGGTGAGCCAGATTGCAAAATATCTTCACTGTCCACTTGGCTACTAGTGTTTCCCATTTCCATACCCTAATGTAATAGGGGTTTATACTGGCCTGTTATTCTTTTATTCTTTACTTCCACTATTAAGGCACCAATTAGTTTCTTAGGATAATTTCTATTCAAAAACATTTCACTTATAAATTTACATT
This sequence comes from Protopterus annectens, assembly GCF_019279795.1. NCBI lineage: Eukaryota > Metazoa > Chordata > Ceratodontiformes > Protopteridae > Protopterus > Protopterus annectens. The sequence continues at coordinate 1,371,983,950 of NC_056728.1, read as the reverse complement.
CATCTTCAAATTCATCCAACATAGTAACCATCCTAGCAGCCCGTACCATTTGACCTTTTATGAAAGCCTTTTTAACATGGAATGGGCAGTTACTAGAGAAATGTAAGAATTTATTAGAATAGGTTTTTTCCTAAATATAGCAGATTTTAAACAACCATTCACTACATCCTTACTAATTAAAACATCCAAGTATGACATTTTTTTCTACCCCTATTTCAAATAAAAATTAAAAAAAAATCAGTGGACTCATTAAGGTATTGAATGAATTCAGACACTGGTTCCTTGGGACCATTCCATATAAAAAATAAATTGTCACAGAAACGTGTATACATTCTCACGAGACATATATCCAGAACCAAACAAAAATGTATTTTCCCACATGACCATCACATTTGCATAAAGGGGGCCCAATGGGGGACCCCATAGCCACTCCTTTAACTTGTTTGAAGTAATGGCCATCATAAACTATATAATTATTGCCTAACAATTTCTAACAAATGTGCCATTAAATTCACTTTATCCTGTCCTATCGGAATAATATCAGTAAAAAATTTCATGAACCATTCAATACCCACTTCTTGTGGAATACAGGTGAACAAATTTTTCACATCCACTGTTATAAACTGTCAACGTTGCCCCTACACTATTACATTTAGAAAGGAAATCCCATGAATCACGGCACAAATAACTTAAATTATAAAGTGTATTTTTCAATTGTATATCTATATACTTAGCTATAAAATACAATTTAGAATGACCAGCATCCACAATAGGGTGAAGGGGAGGTATGCACATCCTGGTGCATCTTTGGTTTTCCAAAGATTGTTGCCACCCTAAGAAATTCCATATACATGAATGAATGAGCTTCAATGGTAATTTGCCCTTGAGTAAGCATATCTTCTAGATAATAGTCTATTCTAGCATAAGAAATATTTAATTAATTTAAAGAAGCTTCAATATAGCTGTCCTCGTATACAATTGCAGCATACGCTGATTATACTCAAGGACATTCATTACCACCAAACCACCCCCCTTATCTGGTTCCATGAAACGTAAGTCTCCCCTATTCCTCAAAGTCTCTAATAAAACACTTTGATCTGAATTTACATTACAGTCAGAATATGCATCCCGATTCTTCAATAAATATCTAAAATCCTATTCACAAATGTCTTCAAACAATTTTAATGTTGGATGCATAGTAGGAATAATTATGTTAGGCAATTTATATGGGTTATTTTCCAATCTAGCCGTTTCTTGAAAGCATGCAGCCAAGTTTAACTTCCTAGTATAAAGTTTTAAATCAGTCAGCAATTCAGTGATTTTGGCTCTCCTGGTAGGAATAAATGTCAGCCCCTTACTGAATATATCAGCATACTTAAAGTCAAGTTGGTAGGAACTATAATTATAAATTTTAAAATCACCAGTGCTATTCAGCACTAGTTGGCATGTTGCATCATTTGTTGATTCGCCTACCAGTTCTGATGGAAGCTGTTGCGAAAATGAGAGCCCATTTGCTGCTTCCTCAAATTGTATGGACCCCCTTGTACGTTCCCATGATTTGAAAAGTTCTCAGAGCCTCTCTGAACATGGCACATTCCCCTCGTTTAAAGGGGGATCCTGTTGGTTAACAGATGGTAATCTTCCATTTGCAGCACCGCTTTCCCTTTGATCGGGAATGCCATCAAACACTTTGTCACCATTATTGGACTGCCCACGTGGTGGTTTAGGGTATGCCCTCCTGTTGCAATAGTCCAAATGATCTCTTTCTAACTTCCAATTCTTCCTTTCAACGACAGCCTTACTTAAATTGTCCACTTGGTTAAATATTCTGAAATATTGGTTTTGGAAAGCATTAAATGCAGTATCTCTCTTGATTTTATCATCCAACACTAAAATTTGTTGATTAAGTTCTTCCATATGGTGGGTATTATGTTTTATCAGTAGTTCCAGGAGTTTGCACCCCTGCCTATCAAACATTTGGACCTGTGTAGTGCACTGTTTTCTATAAGCCCTGTAGGAAATTTCAATAACGCAAACCTTTTGGAATTTATTTGCGCATAATGCATTCTTTAAAAATAAGTATTTTCATTAATTAACTTTCTATATTGCTATACTAAATCATGAAAGTCATCAAGGGCTTTTCCAAAAGTGGGTGTATCCTTACCATATTGTCCCGAAGGATTACTCACTTGGTTCAACCACTGTTGCAAATCAGGCACACAGTCCATGTTGTAATTATTAAAAGAAATTGGTATCGGATTCCCCGTTGATGCAGTATGAAAATCCTGCCCGGGCGGAAGACTATCCTGGCTGTCATTACTATGGTTCATCCTCTGTTGGTTCGACATACCATGACTAAAACCTACGATGGTATTCTGCATTAATTGTTGGATTAATTGGAGACAGATTGTTGTAGGAATTCAAATTCTGTGGAAACAAAGGGAACCTCGTCTTGGGAACTGCCAGCAGCCATACTCATACCAAAAACATACGAAAAAGACTAAGAATAAAATAAAAAGCCAACAGCTCCAAGTCACGTCCCAAATTTTATTGTAGGTAAGCACTTTCGGCTGATCCACCAGCCTTCATCAGACAAAGTACAGCACAACTAATACAGTTAATATACACTCTTACTTAACAATTAATAAGAAGTTATGTACTTACCATAACGTTCCATGTTAGTTGTCTTCTTCTTGCCTTCTTTCTTGCTGGTTGGGTTCGGAGCCAATCCTCGGCTCCAACTCGGTCATCTTCTAAAGCTCGAGAGCTATTTACTGGCTCGAGGCCTCCCCATATCCCACAATGCCTGGCACTAGATCCCCAGATCTCGTTTGGTAGACCTAACTACAGACAAATATAAGGACACCTGTCCTAACAGCATAAGTTTAGCTACAGAGCTAAAAGGTTGAGGGAACAAACCAGATAAGACCCAGCCAGCTAAAAGGAACTCAGAGGGCAACTCTTCTCGGTCTATTAGGATAGGGGGACGGAGGGTGGGACACAAGAAAGAAGAAAGAAGGCGAGAAGAAGACAACTAACATGGAACGTTATGGTAGGTACATAACTTCTTACTGTTAAGTTGTCTATCTCGCCTTCATTCTTGCTGGTTGGGTCCCTAGCACCTCAGTCCTGGGTGGCTCATCGAAACAGACTCTTCAGCACAGTGGAACCAAAATCAGCTCTGCTCCTAGAGGCCATCCAACTTATAATGAGAAATAAATGTATGGGGAATGGCCCATGTAGCTGCCGCACAAACGGCTTCCATTGGTAATCTTGCCTGAAAAGCTACAGAAGTAGCTAAAGCCCTAGTAGAGTGGCCTTTTGGTTTAGCAGGGAGCTGTTTGTTCCTCAATTGATAAATCAAAGTAATAATAGAAGTCAACCACCTACATAGAGTTACTTTAGACACTGGTAGACCTTGTTTACCTTCAGCATAGGACAGGAAGAGCTGATATGATTTTCTAATTTGTTTAGTCCTATGCAAGTAGAAACGTAATTGTCTATGAACATCCAACTGATGTAATTTATGTTCAGCTTTGTTGGAATCATTTGGGAAGAAGACCGTGAGATCAATGGACTCATTCAGATTACTCTCAGAAGGTACCTTAGGAAGGAAGGCGGGATTAATCCTGAGCGAAACTCTGTCATTATGGAAAACTAAATAAGGAGGGTGAACACAAAGGGCCTGGAGTTCGGAAACTCTTCTGGCTGAGGTAATTGCCATGAGAAAGAGGGTTTTCCAAGAAAGAAACTTTAAGGAACATGAAGCTGCGGGTTCAAAGGGGGGCAATATTAGGGAAGCTAAGATCAAATTAAGATCCCATGGAGGCGGGGGATCTCTTACTGGGGGCCTGAGCAAAGTAGTCCTTTTGAGAGAAGCTTTGCAAAGCTTATGGGACATGATACTAGTTTCAGATAGGCCTGTATGAAAATTTTAAATTGCGGCTAACTGAACTCTAATGGTGGCAGAAGAGGACCCAGCCTGAAAAAGTTCCACTAAGAAATCTAAAACGTGGTGGACCGGGGCTGAAAAGGGATCTATGTTTTTAGACTTTGCCCAGCAAGAGAAACGTTTCCACTTACTAGCATAAGTTTTTCTGGTGGTAGATTTGTGCGAAGATAAGATGATTTCATGCACCGATTGGGAAATGTCTGGAAGCCTGGCTAAGGTTGGAAGTGGAGCAACCAAGCAGTGAGGTTGAGAGACTGCAGGGATTGGTGCAGCCCACCCGACTGATGGATCAGGAGGTCTGGTACTGGGTCCAGGGCTGCTCCAGGAGGTGACGATGCAGGAACGGAAACCAAATTTGTCGAGGTCAGTAGGGGGCAATGAGGATCATCTTGCATCCCAGCGCGGTAACTTTCTGTATTAGTTTGAGAATTAGGGGAAATGGAGGGAATGCATAAAGAAGCCCCTGAGGCCAATCGTGGATTAGAGCGTCTCTGGGAGGGTATCCGGGAAGAGGGAGGAGAGAAAAGAAACTGTCGCACTTGCTGTTGAAGGGGGTGGCGAAAAGGTCGCAGCAAGGCTGACCCCATTTGCGGAAGATTTGGTCCGCCATCGTCTGATTGAAAGACCACTCGTGAGGCATGAGAATTGCTCTGCTCAGCCTGTCCGCTATAACGTTGGACTTCCCAGGGATGTGCGTTGTTATCAGAAACCGCTGGGAAGAGATCGCCCATTGCTAGAGTCTGAGTGCTTCTCGACATAGGGGGTAGGACTTGGTTCCGCCCTGCTTGTTGATGTACCACACTACCGACATATTGTCCATCTGAACTGCAATGGTCGCGGTGGGAAGAGAGTTCTGAAGAGTTTGCAACGCTAAAAGCGCAGGTCTCATCTCCAAGACATTGATATGCAGATGGTACTCGTGGGGTTGCCATGTGCCTTGGACTGTTCTGCCCTGAAAGTGCCCCCCCCACCCGATCAGGCATCCGTGGTCACTGTGGCTATTGGAGGAGGAAGAACAAATGGTCTGCCCTGGGGTACTGACGGGGAATCCATCCACCAAGCAAGCTGGTCTTTGCATGTCTGTGTAATCATAATCATATGAGACATTGGAAGTTGTAGAAATGACCATTGGGTGAAAAGCAACCACTGAATAATCCTCATATGAAAATGAGCCAGGGGGACTAGTATGATCGCTGCTGCCATGAGGCCCAATGTCTTTAGGACGAATCTGGCCTGAATGTTCTTGCATCCTAATAACACCTGTACATGTCGGCGAATATCTAATACTCTGTGTAACGGAAGTCTCGCTGACATGTCTTTTGTACTTAAACTTGCGCCTATAAAGGTTATAGACTGACAAGGCGACAATGCAGACTTTTCAAAATTTATTGTGATACCTAGCTTGGAGCAAGTTTGGATGGTGTAGTTCCTGGCTCGTAGCAGCTGATGTCTGGTGGTAGCAGTAAGGAGCCAGTCGTCTAGACAGGGAAACACCTGGAATCCTTGCCGTCTCAGGTGAGAGGTAACTACTGCCATACATTTGGTGAACACCCTGGGGGCTGTAGTGAGACCAAAGGGCAGAGCTCAGAACTGATAATGACTGGCTCCCAGCCGGAAGCGGAGGAATCTTCTGGAGCGCCTGTCCATTTTGATATGGTAGTACGCATCTTGAAGATCTATGGAGCACATCCAATTGTCCTGACCCAAAAAGGGTAGAATGGACTGAAGCGTGACCATCCGGAACTTCGTTCTTTGTACAGACCTGTTTAGTCTGCTGAGATCCAAAATGGGTCTCCAGTCCCCTGTCTTTTTTGGTACCAAAAAGAACCTTGAGTAAACTCCGGATCCTTGCTGGTCTGCTGGGACTCGTTGGATGGCTGTTTTTTGTAGCAGTTTTGAGATCTCTTGGACTGCTTGTCCCCTTAGACTGGGTAGAACATCTGGAAGGGATTTGTTTGATCTTAAGGGGGTATGAACGAAGGGAATTCTGTAACCTCCGGATATGATAGACTGTACCCATCTGTCTTGAGTTATGTCTTGCCAGGCTTTTGGGTACAGCGATAATCTTTCCCAGACTGATTCCGAAGGTGGGCAGCCCCTCAGGGATGCTGGAAGGGCTTGTCAGAGAAGGAATCTCTGCTGCCCTGATTTTGCGGGCCCCTCTGCCTCGAGGGCGGCGTCTATTGTTGTTCCCTCCTCTGACCCTGGAGGGAAACTCACCACGTATGTCAGGCACGGCTCCCTCGGGTTTCCAGAACCACATTTTGCCACTTTTCTGACCTCTGGGGTATGGTCTAGAAGGAGTGGAAAAACAGACTCCCACAGCCGAGAGAGTCTTGCCTTCCTGCTCACACCTGGTAAGGGTATCCTTCACCCGTGGTCCAAAAAGTGCAGAACCATCAAAAGGGGTATTGGTGAAAGATGCCTTAAAAGGGTCCGCAAAGTTACATAACCGCATCCAAGCATGCCTTCTCAAGGCCACACCTGTGGCTCTACTTGCCCCATCGGCCGCATAAGAAATGAGCCGCATGGAGGAGTTCACTATCGAATTAAGAGTCGCCAGCTGGGAGGTAATCTTATCCTGGGCCCCGGCAGCTGTTGGATCTTGAAGGGTATCTCCTAGCTACTTAAGGAGATCCCTTTGAAGGCATGTAAAATGGCACAAATAGTTCAGCGACCACATGGAAAAGGTCGCTGAGGAAAACATCTGCTTACCGTATCTGTCCATCGTCCTAGACACCTTATTAGGGGGATGGACAGACGAAGAAGTCTCAGCCAACTCCTTTTTTGTGGCCAGTGCTACCACCATAGCATCAACAGGGATACCCTTTGTCAAGAATTGTTTGTCTTGTAGTGCTGTGATGAATTTCGTGGGCCTTTGGGGAGTTGGTTCCACTGTGTCTGGGGCTGACCACGCCTTTCGAGCCACCACTGCCATCAGTGGATTGAAAGGCGGAGACACCCAGGAGGTGGAGGGGCGAGAACCAAACGCGTCCAGATATACCGACTCATCCTCAGAAGGGTTAAGGGTAGTCCAGTTCCCCCTCTGCCTAAGCATCTCAAGGATGTCTGAGAAGGAGACATCTTCAGAGGGGGACCTCGGGGACCCTTCCGAATCCTCTAAGTCGGTATCCAAAGTGACAGACTCAGGGGAGTCAACATGCTTCTTCTTACATTTCCTCTTTCGAGGGGGCTCCTCTGAATGATCAGGGGAGGCCTCAGAAGAGGAGGACGCGCCCACTGGGGTGACCTGGAGTGCTTGTTCTCCTCGCTTGGGGTCTGGAGGAGTGGCAGAGGCAGACGCAGGCACCATGGGGGAAGGAGCCGAAGAGGCTGATCGTGGGGCTGACTGAGGGGCCAGCACACTCCTCATGACCTCGAAGGCACCCCTTCCCGGCAGAGAAGAAGGCTCAGGCTCCGAAGAGACAGGAACCCTCCCCGGCACCATGAGGGATGGCTCCAAGGCCGATGTAGGGGCCGAGTTCACCTACGTTGAAGCTCCAAGAGGGAGAACGGGGTCGGACAAGGGTCCGATGCCACTCACCCCCTCAGAACCGACAAGGGAGTCTCAGTGCTCAGATCCCTCCAAGGACGGCACCATGGAAGTGATCGGAACCGAAGGAACCAAAAGGGTAGGCATCGGCGCCGATGGTTCCACGATCCGAAGCCCAACCAGCTCCGGCTTCGAACTCAAGGGGTGAGTCGAAGGAGGAACTACTGTAGAGACGGGCAGAGCCGAACCCTGATGAGGGGGGCTGGATAGCATTTTATCCAGGGCCTGCGATTTCAGAAGTCTGCTCACCACTCTCACCAAGTCATGGTCAGACAGTCTCGAAGACCGATAAGAGTGAGATCGGTGACTTAGCTCCGACTGTAACAGAGGCGACCCCAGAGCCGAGCGAATCGACTCTAGGGATGGGGACCTAGAACGCTTTCGGCTCCCTGAAGGTTCTGACACCAGGATCGGAGTCGACTGAGAGGCAGGTACTTCGGCTCCGGCCAGAACCAAAGTCGAAGCAGACGCCACACCCGACAATGGCTCTGAGCTGGGAGCCGACGGCTTCAATGGCTTGGAGGGTTTCCCTGGCTGAGTCTTAGCAGGTGACCCTTCAGGTTTTAGTAATCCTCTAAGGATTAACTTATTCCTACGCTCCTGCAGGACTCTTGGACTAAAGGCGTGACACACCGAACAAGAGTCCTGCAGGTGTAGGGCACCCAAGCAGTAGACACAAGAAGTGTGACCATCTGTCAGAGACATTTTCTGACAGCATGAGTCACACTTCTTGAATCCTGATACCTTAGTATCTTTGGACATCCTGTCAAAAGAAAAATCACAGGGAAAAAAAAAAAAAAGGTCAACAGTACAACAGTAGGTAACAAGTATAAAGAACCGTACACACAAAAAAAAACAGTTACCACACCTTAACAACACACACACACACATTATAACTATAATATATATATATATATATATATATATATATATATATATATATATATATATATACTATAAAAAGTAAAGTACTACAACTATTTCTACCTGAAAACACTACAAAGGTATTTTAGAGAACAAGGGTTAGCCTCTAACTACAACGGCTACCATGAAGAGAGAAAAGGAGGGGGGGGGGACTCTCTAACAGTAAAAATGAGTTTTCTAAGGGGATGGAATAGATCTAAAACTACACAGAGACAAAAAGTACTAAACTACTATAATAAGAACTAAACACTAACTATTTATATGAAAAATTTTTATATAAAACCTATCAAAAGACAAAAATACGACCTGAGCCAGCAAAAGCAACCTCGTAGCAGAAGCAGCAAACAAGATCTGGGGATCTAGCACCAGGCATTGTGGGATATGGGGAGGCCTCGAGCCAGTAAATAGCTCTCAAGCTTTAGAAGATGGCCGAGTCGGAGCCGAGGATCGGCTCTGAACCCAACCAGCAAGAATGAAGGCGAGATAGACAACTTAACATTGGTAATTAAGCCTATTAACAATTCATTGTAACTAACACCATTTGAGAATATTTAAAAATACAGAATCCTTTTAAAACCATTCCACTAGTATAAGTTGGTATAATATACTTATCTATTGCAAAACTTTAATTTTAAAACACTGGATATAGAGATGGTCTCATTCAGACCTGGTTTTACTGAAGCATTTAGAAACATTTGCCACCAGTATTCTCTATTTTCAAGACAGGTCTTCCACGGACCATCCCTAATACCCACTTTTACTTGCTCTAATACTACAAAACCAAATTTATCTACTTAACAGATTAGGCCATGGCTACAATTTGGCTCCTAGAAAACAACAAAGTGTAAAGACTTCTCATCTTCTCCTTGTTGATGATTTAAAACTGTATAGCAACTGCAAGTTGTCAAGAGTTTTTCAGATGATATAATAATGTCATTTGGTCTTGATAAATGTGCAAAAGCAACCTTTAAAGCAGGAAAACTGCAGCACCAGAAAACATCAGTTTGGGATTGATTTGGGACAAGAATGTGATATAAAAGAACTTGAGGGAGTATATAAATATTTGGGAATTGATGAAAGATCAATAATAAAACATGAACAAATGTGAATAAAACTTAATAAGTAAGGAATACTTTAGAAGACTTAAATGAATCCTGAAAACAGTGTTGACATCTAGGAATAAAATCCAAGCTATAAGCCAATTTGCTCTTTCTGTCCTAACCTACAGTTTTGGAGTGATTGACTGGCCCCAAAACATGTTGGATAGATCAGACAGAAAAACAAGAAGGATGCTTCATGCTCACCAAATGATTTATAAAAATCAGTGCATACCAAGATTATATATTCCCTGTTCTGAAGGAGGGATGGGCCTCCTAGAAACTGATTACATGTATAGATCTGCAATCGTTGGACTCCACACATACCTGCTAACCTCACAAGACCCAAACGTAGTGAAAGTTTTTAAACATGAGGAGACTAAATCGAAGATGACTTCTCTGCTTAATTTAGCAGAAGCATATCGGCATCAAGCAGGAATGGAAATTAAACCAGAAGTACAGTGGATATAAAAAGTGTACACACCCCTGTTAAAATGTCAGGTTTTTGTGATATAAAAAAATGAGACCACAATAAATCATTTCAAAACTTTTCCCACCTTTAATGGGACCTATAACCTGTACAACTCAACTGAAAAATAAACAAATCTGTTAGGCAAAAAATATAAAAAACAAAAAATGTACAATAAGCTGGTTGCATAAGTGTGCACACCCTTAAACTAATACTTTGTTGAAGCACCTTTTGATTTAATTACAGCATTCTGTCTTCTTGGGTAGGAGTCTATCAGCATGGCACATCTTGTCCTGGCAATATTTGTCCACTCTTCCTTGCAAAAGTGCTCCAAATCTGTCAGATTGCGAGGGCATCTCTTGTGCACATCCCTCTTCAGGTCACCCCACAGATTTTCTATTGGATTTAGGTCTGGGCTCTGGGTGGGCCATTCCAAAACTTTAATTTTCTTCTGGTGAAGCCATTCTTCTGTTGATTTGGATGTATGCTTGGGGTCATTGTCATGTTGAAAGGTGATATTCCTCTTCATCTTCAGCTTTCTAGCAGACGCCTGAAGGTTTTGGACCAAAAATGACTGGTATTTGGAACTGTTCATAATTCCCTCCACCTTGACTAAAGCCCCAATTCCAGCTGAAGAAAAGCAACCTCAAAGCATGATACTGTCACCCTCATGTTTCATCATGGGGATAGTGTCCTTTTGGTGATGTGAAGTGTTGTTTTTGTGCCAAATGTACCTTTTGGAATTGTGGCCAGAAAGTTCAACCTTTGTGTCATAGGTTTATATTACGCTAATGGCCCTCAAGGGCCATTTTAAGTCTAGCCAATAACCCTAGGCCAGAATCAAACCCTGTACCTTGTGTTTATTAGGTAAAGGCCTTAATCATTAGGCTAAACCCACCATCAGACCACAACACATTTTCCCACATGCTTTTGGGAGACTTGATGTATTCTTTTTGCAAATTTTAGCCAGGCCTGAATGTTTTTCTTCTAAAAAAAGGCTGCCATCTTGCAACAATACCCCAAAGCCCAGACATATGGAGAATATGGGTGATTGTCACATGTAGTACACAACCAGTACTTGCCAGAAATTCCTGCAGCTCCTTCAGTGTTGCTGTAGGTCTCTTGGCAGCCTCCCTGACCAGTTTTGTCTTGTCTTTTCATCAATTTTGGAGGGACTTCCAGTTCTTTGCAATGTCACTGTTGTCCCATATTTTCTCCACTTTTGGATGACTGTCTTCACTGTGTTCCATTGTATATCCAATGCTGTGGAAATTTTTTTTACCCTTCTCCTGACTGACACCTTTCAACAATGAGATCCCTTTGATGCTTTGTAAGCTGTCTGCGAACCATGGCTTTTGCTGTAGCAGGCAACTGAGTAAATGTCATGAAAATCCTACTAGGAACTAGCTGAACTTTATTTGGGGTTAATCAGAGTCTCTTTAGTTGATGGCAGGTGTGTACCCAAGAAGACTGAATGCTGTAATTAAATCAAAAGGTGCTTCAACAGAGTATTAGTTTAAGGGTGTGCATACTTATGCAACCAGCTTATTGTACTTTTTTTATTTTTTATATTTTTCCCCTAACAGATTTGTTTCTTTTTCAATTGAATTGTACAGGCTATAGGTCACATTAAAGGTGGGAAAATATTTGAAATGATTTATTGTGGTCTCATTTTTTTATATCACAAAAACCTGACATTTTAACAAGGGTGTGTACACCTTTTATGTCCACTGTAGATAAAAATCAGGTAGCAAATGAATGTGCCAAAAAACAAAAGAAAGAATACAAGCTAAAGGACCAGACGAGGACGGCAAGAAATGTAGAAAATGCATAAATATAGTTACAAGTATAGAAAACTTCTGCAAGAACCTCATGTTGATCAGGAATGACTGCAGGAATGGTTAAGGAGTGGCGAATTCAAACCAAGAGATGAAAGGTTAATATTGGCGGCCCAAGATATTAGGCTGTTTACACATTGGTTTACAAAGTACATTGAATACGTGGGAGAAACAGACAAATGTAGGTTTTGTAAAACCAAACTGGAAACAGTTGTACACCTCACTGTTACATACTAATGGCAGAAGGACTGTATACTGAAAGGCATAATAATGTGGCAAAATTGTTGCACTGAGGATTGTGCAAACATTATGGTACTGAAGTGGCTGAAAAACACTGGAAATATGAATCACAAAACATCACAGAAAATGAAGAAGTTTACATCACATGGGATCATCCATTACCAACAGTTCAAAAGATAGACGCTAGAAAACCGGGTATAGAGATCCATGAAAAGAAGACAAAAGTAGCATTGATCACTGAAATCGCCACACCCAGTGACTACAGTGTCTTGCATAGACAGAGACACAAGGTCATAAAATATCAGGATTTGTAGGCAGAAATGAGAGCAATGTTGAAGAAAGATACCCAGACAGTCCCAACAGTCGTAGGAGCAATGGGTCGTATAAAAAAGAATCTACAATCGTATTTAGATGTTACCAATACACTGAACGAATGGCAGAAGGAGTCATTACTGGGTACATTGTGGGTGCTGCGAAAAGCACTCCTGGCTGACATCAACGATTGAAACATTACTAATTTCATGAACTTTAATTGCAGTTTGATTTAGGAATGAGGTCCATTCCCATCACGGTATTAGAAACACAAACGACTTGAAAAAATTAAAAAATGAAACATATCAGAATGTAGGATATGGACAATATAATAAGTATGTACGTTTCATTTTATGACTAAGTGCATTTTATTTATAGAATATATTATTATACACTTTTCAGGTGTACACATGGAACAGAATACTCAATGCCACTGGGTTGCAGCATGAAAATCAAACAACAACAAAGCAAGCTTCATGAAGCCAAGCCACATTCATGCCTTCAAAATACCTCACTGAACTACACATAACTAGATGTTTCTCCCTGTATATATATTAGCATGGTACATGTTATGCAATCTTGAAGTACTTTCAATATCAATAGTAAAATGTAGCTAAAGGGGCATTATTCAGTCATGGCTTACTATAAACTGTGAACTACACATACAAGACAGCACAGTAATGGTGCACAAGAGACCTGGTAATTTCAGCACCAAGCTAAGAATACAACATCCATGGGATCAGATGCCATACCAGGCTGTGTACTACATGAACTACAAAATGAACTGGCACCTCACCTAAGTGTCATGTTTAATCATAGCCTCATCTCAGGCTTCATGCCCACTGAGTGGCGCACAGCTACAGTTATCCCACTCCACAAGGGGGGATCAACCTTGGATCCTGGGAACTACCACCCCATCAGTCTGATGAGCCTGATCTGCAAGGCCATGGAACGTATTATCATGGAACTTATAAACAAAGACATTGTCAACCATCAAACAATGGACCCCACCCAGTTTGGGTTCGTGAAGGGCCGAGCTTGTCTCCTAAACCTGACTAACTTCTTCGAATCAGTCTCCAGAGCCGTGGACAAGGGTAAGGTGGTCCACACAGCCTATCTGGACCTTGCCAAGGCCTTTGACACCATCCCCCACTCTGGAATCATAGATAAACTTACTAAGCTGGGCATTAATCCCTACGTCACTCGATGGGTTGCCAACTGACTTACTGACAGAACTCACATTATAAAAGTAGCCGACTCCAAATCCAGCTCCAGACAAGTGACAAGTGGAGTACCTCAGGGTTCAGTCCTGGGACTTCTCTTGTTTGGCATCTACTTCTCTGAAGTACAGGCCAACACTAAGGGACTCTGGCTAACAAAGGTCATAGATGACTGCAAACTGGGAGCCATTATTGAATCCCCAAATGATGTGGATATTCTATAAAAGAGCCTTACAAAAACAGAGGATCTAAACCTTGTCATCACAATGAACAAAACATGCTGGAGGGATAGGTTCCTGACCCAGAGACTCCTCAGACTCTGGAAAAGACTGCCCATACATGTCAAGTAGAGCACCTCTTTGGCCCTCTTCAAAAGGAACCTTGATGATTGGATGGGAGATAGAAAATTCACCCCGGGGATCATGTCAGTCGCACTGCTAGACAGGGGTCCAGGGAAGTAAATACTGTGGGAAGAAATAGCCAGGGAATTGTTATGGCTAGGCTTGTATAGGCCCATAGGGCCGATAGCCTAGTACCAACTTATGAACCTATGAGCCAATGAACATGTGAAAGTAAATATAGCTTGGAAGTAGCAAGTCAAAAATATATCCTAGCTGTTACAATTTAAGAATAGTACTGCACTATGTAAAATAATTCTGTGTGTAAAACTTTAAGTGTAGATGTAGTAAAAGACTTTACTTGTGCACTTACTTAGGACAAAGGAACCTCCCATGAGTCAAGCAAAGGGTCTCCTATGAGTTTGCACATCCAGGGAAGATGCTTTATTTTCTTTAAAGTGAAAAACTAGAAGCAATGCAGGTGCACCAGCATTATGTGCATTGCTTGCAATGCCACCAGTACACATACATTTTTAAAAGTTAAGTCTCTCTCCAAATGTTTGTAATATATTTTGTTTAGACTTTGTGTCTGTAGACGTATGGATGCATTTATGCTGCTATCCAATAGCAGACTGTCATACTAGCACGTTACCAATTATTTTAAGTGGTCTAAACTTTCATTTCTGCTTTTCTTTTGCTATACAAGATTGCACTGTACTTCAATAAAGTGAAATGCTTGTTCCCACAATTGAGAATTCTCTGCATCATATTATTCAAGACAGGGCTGGATGTTTTGCAACTACTGATTCAACAGTTAGTTAGTGAAGAGCCGAAACTGCAGGGCTGCATTCAGTACAAAATGAATGACAATGTAACAAGCCCAGGGGATTTTCATTCTATGTTATACCGAGCACAGCCGTACAAGGCATTTGCATATTGAAGATTCAGAACCTGTCCTTGGCAAGATAAGCGGCATGTTAAGGTATAACTGTTAAATCTGCAGACCCACAAATAGAGTTTGGTAAAAGACAAGATTGCTGACATATTGTTTACAATAAATGGATATTGCTAAGTGTTCTAATCTCTTAAACCAGTGAATGATCCAAAGTAAAGGGAAATCATAGAATGGCAGTTCACACAAAGGGTTAAGGCTGTGAGCTGAACTGTCTGTGGTACAGGGTTTGATTCCCTCACTCCTCATTTACCTACTGTATGACCTTGACCCAGAAATTTAATCAGACTGTGCTTGGGGCCAACTGGGAATTCGGGCTAGGGCCCTCAATGTCCCTGGACTACAAGTCTAGTAAATACGTATGAAATACCAGCCCCTGATGTTTAAAATCACAAAACACAGTAGAAAGCCAAAATTCATGAAATGTATTTATTTATACCTGGCTGTACTATTTATTTTATTTTATTATAACTGCATTTATTTTATTATAATTTCATTTATTATAACTAATTTCATTTTATTTTAGGCTCTATATTAAGAGTTATGATTTATTTTGTTGTTTTTAAGTGATGCTCATGTAATATTTTAATCTGACTTGATAGGCTGGCACTTTAAATAAATATATATGTGTATCAAATTAGTGTTACTTTGTATCAAGCATCGAGGAAGAGTCTTTTAAGAGTTGAAAGCTTTGCTGCTACTGTTTTTTTTTTTTGTCAATAAATTGTTTTTATAAGACATTTGAGTTTCTGGCTTTCTACTGTGGACTTATTTTTTGTTTCCTTGGACCTCATTCAGCCACCAGGAGAAGTCTGTTTTGCCGTTAAGTCACAGAACAGTCAGAAGGTTTTGAAATGTACCTATACAACAAAAACATGGAACTATATATTAAACTGTTGAGAGTCTGTGTACAATTTTGAGTTTTGCTTTCTGTTTTTGAGACACATTTCTTTTGATGATCTTTTTTTATTTTAGATACATTAACAGTGAAGTGAAATAATTGCTTTTCACTCCATTTTCTTCAAGAGTGGAGTATTCTACACATTTATTAAGTTTCATGAGATAATATAATTTCATTAAGAATTAATCAACTGCAACTACGGGTTACTTTCTAGTAGGTACAGTTCATTCCATGTTGAACATTTACACAGTTTTAAAATGGCTAAGATGGAGAATGATAATTTTCTTAAAGCTACAATGTGATATCAGTGGAGTCTGCAGGGTTTTGTGCTGGGACCTCTCCTTTTTGCCATCTAGTTTTCTGAAGTAAAAGTTAATACCAAAGGGATCTGCCTCAAGTTTGCAGATGACTGCAAGCTAGGAACAGTCATTGAAACCCCAAATGACTTAGCCATCCTGCAGGAAGGTTTGTCCCAAATAAGTAAATGGTGCTAAAATCCTGAACTGAAACTAAATGCCAAAAAATGCATTACTGTATCCTTTGGAAAGTCATCTACTCCAGTGAACTACCACATTGACAAAACACCCCTAAGACATGACCCAGTTGTCTGGCATTTGGGAACTTATGTGGACAGTCACTTACCTTTTGACCAACATGTGTCTATTTTTGTAAGAAAACTCTTCTACACTAAACAGCTTATAAACAAAGGGATTGTGTCTAGATCTAGGGATGTCATTGTCTCCCTTAACTCAATCCTTGTTAGGCCAGTCATTGAATATAATGCCTCCTTTGGCATGTATCTGTCCAGGCACATGCAACAACTGGAACACCCACAGAGATACCTTACTAAAAGGAACAAGACCTAAACAACATGTCCTACATGGACCAACTAAAAGCCATGACACTATACTCAGTATCCTATAGACTGCTAACAGGTGACCTGTGTTTGGCATACAAGGCATCCTCCAACTAATTAATGATGGATTTATTGTACAGCAGCAAGTCAAACAACATCAGAAATACTCAGTAGTCTAGGGATCTTAACCTCGTCTGCAATATCAACAGAATGCTTTGGAAGGACAGTTATATCTCACAGAGGATACCATTGCTGTGGAACTGGCTTCCCATCCACATAAAACAGAGTTCTTCCCTGTCCATTTTCAAGTGCAGCTTAGATCTATAGATGGGAAACAGAAAATGCATCCCAAGACTGCACCGCGTACTACTAATCAACAACGACAGCTCCTGTATGCTTTATCCCATGCATGGGTCCCCTCAAATTATCTATGTTAAGATCCCAGTTATTTTCATATGGGGTAATGTGTAATTATCGACCATGGATGGGTAAGGCCAATCTATAACCAAATGGGATAGGTTATTTTGAAAACAAAAAGATACATTAGCTAGGCTTAAAATGGTCCAGGGGCAGCTAGCCTAGTACTTACCTATGAACCTATAAAGAAAGGCACTGCAAAGTGAAAACAAGCTGGAAGGCAAATTATAAATTTAATGTGTACCAAGAAAAATATGAGAGCGATAAAATTAAAAAATCTACTGTGAGAAATAAAACTATGAACAGAACTTGTGTATATTAGGAGTAAAGGTTAAAGAATGGCAAAAACAGGAAGGAATCAGTGTTAAACCTATGAATCCTTGTTATATTATAAAACAAAGTTTTCACATTTTTTGTTATTTACAAAGTTTTTGTATATTGTTTTACTGTTTGTTTCTCTTTGTTTATATTCTAGGCTGGTCTGAAAATGGATCGTGTAGATTAAGACAGACAGCTGCACGGCTTACAAATAGGAGATAGCAGGTACCATACAGTAATCGGGTAGGTGAAATTCTAGGTTATTGTCATGGTATCTCGCAGGGCTCTGTCCTAGGCCCATACTTCTTTATGTTGTATTATTCTGATTTTTTTCTATCTTAGGTACTGTATAGGTGACTTGAAAATGGGAACAGTGATTACATCTGTTACAGATAGGACATGTCTGCAAAAGAACTTGACGAAACTGAGCAGTTGGGTACAGGTGAATAATCTGCTGAGCAATAAATAAAAAACTAAGCACATCACATTTGGGAGACATGGACTAAAGGGTGAGTGTTTAATACAGCACACAGTGACTCAAACTGTGGATTCATTTAAAGACCTGAGTAAATGGGTAGATCCAATTTTGAGCTTTTATGATCTCCCAACCAATTGGTTAATAGTACTTATAAAATTATAGACTGCATAAAAATCTTTATGAAATGTAGGAAAATATTGTTTTTAAGTTACACTAGCCCCAAGCTAGTGTACAGGACAATAATATAGAAACCTTATAAGAAAACTAGCATGACTAAATTGGAAAGAGTACAAAGGAAATACACCAAAGATATCCACAGAAGGGAAACTTTAAGTTATTACGAACGATTAAAATATCTGAACTTGTATAATGTGTCATATAGACAATTAAAAGGACTCCTCATTCAGATACATAGGGTATTTAAAGAGAACTACCCCTGAGAATGATTGGGGGGGGGGGGTTATCAAACAGTAGCAGAAAAATCACCATACAATCTATGTTGAAATTATACTAACTGGTTCTTGGAGAAAATACCACAGCTGGAATAGATTACCAAATTATTTTGAAGCAAACACTAGTCTACATATTTTAAGAACAACTTAGACGCATAACTGTTTTGGTATATTTACAGGCTAGAAACCATTATTGTCTATGCCTGAAGTATTCATATGTATGTATGTATGTATGTATGTATGTGGACCAGTACTCTATCCCAGTTAACAAGAAATAAATCAAGTAAGACCAAGGAAATATCCTGATGTAGCTCAGATGTAGAAAGTAATCAAAGAAAAAGAAAATTTTTAATGTATCTGATGCAAACTTTAGCACAAAAAGAAGCAACAAAGTGATCTTCTTAATGAGAATTTACAAACTGCAGGACCATAGTATCAGAATTGTCAAGAAAGAAACAATAACGTTTTCATGAAAAGAATGACTTAGATACAAAGAGAGAATGCTTTAGATACAAAGAGAGAACGCTTTTAAATATATAGACAGATGGATATATAGATATAGATTTGTGTCAAACTAGACATGACTGAATGCATTTAATTAACTTAGGACAGTTGTAAATATACTGACAAAATACTTCATCACTGGAAATGCTGAAGCAAAATTAACCAAGGCAATTTAGGAATTCAGGAATTAACCAATTGCAGATCAAAATAACAGTATTTTGTAGAAAAGTAAAGGGGAAATGTGAAAAATAAGTAACTCAGTGAACCATTAAAGCATTCTCAAATAAAATGTTGTACAATTATGATACAAACAGGTTTGGTTTAGTGTATATGACTCAATAATTTGTGAAACAGTGCATGCTTTTAGGAAATGTGCAAGAAAGCCCAGCCTGTAGTGCAGAAAAATAAAATTCCTGACCGTGACTCAGATGGTTAGAGTTCAGTTAGCAGCTTATGTTACTGGAAGGGTCCTGCAGAATGGCTGGGAGTGGGGGTCTTTTCTAGGAGGAGAGAGGCAGCTATATCATCTGCACTGTTGACCCGAAATAGCAAAATGGGGTACTGCAAGATGCAGGTGAGAACTGGGTAGAAGTGGTCACATGTTGCACATAAACCAGCAGGACTGGTATTTGAAGGCACATCTCCCTCCTAGGCAGCAGCAGAGCATACGCCATTGGCTACTGTGAGGAGGGTTAAGCCCCTCCCCGTCTCATGATGACACAAGCTATCCTGCTCCCTTACCCGAATCTCACATTTCAGGGGAATAAATGGGCTAGGGTTCTTGCCCTAGCCAGGAACAAATGGAAAGCAAGGCACTCATTTCTGCAAGGGAACTAATGGGCCTGACTCTCACCCCTCAGAGGAGGGGCAAATTAGTTGATTAAAGCTAGAAAGTGGAGATAATGGGTAGGTCATGCAACATTAAAAAAAGAACATAACAACACTGACTGTAGTAGGTGAAGGGGTCAGTGTGATCAATGAGGGACATGACTCACCACTACAAAAACAGTATCACTTTCCTAAAGATGCTAGAAAGGGCATATGGACTACTATGAAGGAAGAGTTTGTCCCAAAATCAATTCTCCAGCGTGGCCTACAAGAAAACAACACAGGACTTGGAAGTTGTGTGTAGATTACCAAGTTCTCAATTAAGTAACTATACCGGTGACTCCAGGAGTACCTTCTCCCTGAGATTAGTAAACTGCTACTACAGGGAGAAGATACATTTCCAGTTTTATATATAGGTGGTTTTGGCGAACAATCTACACAGGGATTCACAGCTCAAGTCTGCATTTACATCTGAAGGGAAGTGACATACCTGGACATTATCTCAGGGTTTTCATTAGGTGGTATACCAGACATTAAAAGTGGTTCAGTACTTGGATACTGCAGTTCAGCATGTGGATGAGATATTCCCTCAGACTGGGGTTGAGCCTAGAAGGTATAAGGTAGTTTTACAGGACACACTGAAAAATATTGAATCTAGTGGTTTGAAACTAAATTTTCACAAGATCTGGCTGCCCAAAATGAAGTTTATAGGACAAGCATGAAGCAATCGTAAACAAGTTGAGATGCACAGATTAAATCAATTTCACAACACTACCAACTTGAAAGACAGCTATGACATAATTTTTACAAATACTAAGCATCTGTAGGGGCTTTGTTGAGAATTTTAGTCAACTTGCTAAACTTTTATCAACTGGGTTGATAACAGGAAAATCTATAAGAGAGAATATGGAGTTTCAGGAAGAACTCAGATTCCTTTTTTCCAGATATAATTCTGTATACCACCGTATCCCTCTATGCTATGCTTGTATAGGAATTGCAAAATAACCCACCTTCTCTCATCAGTTGTAAGTTATAAAAAGCAGGTATTCAAACCAGATTGTAAACCATGTGAAATTAAGCCTACATGAAATAATTTGGGACTGATACATTAACATAGACTTGAAATCCCATTTGAATATGTATGAAATCACCTTACTCTTTAGCTAGGTTTACTCAAAGTATGTGAGGAATCGTGCTAATCTGTAGAAAACATTATTTAATAACCCTTTATACGTCTATCGTTACAGACTTTCAGATTTGATGCAAGTATGAAAAGAAAGTAAAATGATGTATGGTGTTTTTCAAGAATCAAGTTTGTTTTTTTCCAGTGGTGTTAATCCCATGGTTCTGAACAATCCTATTACATCTTTGAAAAAAAATACTGAAATCATTATGCAAAGGATACGTTCTACTGAAAGAATTGACTAGAGTGTTTTTAAGGAGACATATACAGATTTTTGAACAATTAAAAAAAATATTGTGTATGAATGCTATTTTGCCTGAATGGGCTAATACTATGAATCTACAAAACATTTATTCCAAATGTTTTTTGAATAAAGAGAAGAATACATAAGAAATTGCCTAGAGATGTAACAGAACAATGTATACCAATTCAGAAGAAATGGTACAACTCTTATGTTCCCAAACAGATACAGTAATGTCATATTATAAATTAAACTGTTGTCATTATGAATTCATTGTATTCATACAAACCTGTAATATGATGGCAAATATCCATTCTTAGCAATTCAGAAAGCAAAAGCATCATGCGCATATATGTTACAGGTAACGCACTGATCCAAGGTAGGGCAGACTAACATAAAATATTCAATACAAGTCAAAGTGTTTCCTACCTACATACTTTTTATATGGGGAAAAGATGATACAAGTAACAAGGAATAAGTTCAGTCAGAACAATTACTTTTTTGATTGAACAGCACTAGGAAGAACATTTGAATGTAGAAGGAAGCACACAACACTTGGAAAGTTTTTACTGGAATCTGTTGCAAAAGCCATAATAAATGTAAAAAGAATGCAACAGTCTTTGAAAATTAGTACACAGAAAACAACACTGATAAATTATTACCTCTACATTTAGAAATACAAAACTGTTTGGGCATACAGTTAGAAGTTTTAGGAATCAGATAAGGAAGGGTCAATGCACTGTTTTCATAGGTTCACAAGAGATTACTAGTTTAATGGCCCTAAGAGGCATTTTTTAAGCCTAACCATGTATTTCCATATATAATTGACAGGATAAATCCCCCAATTGCATATAGTTGTGTTTAGGTAGCACAGTATTTACAAGCTACCTCTCTCCAACAGAGGGCAGGTATGAGTCCAGAGGTAAATTTTCAATTTCCATCCACTGGGTGAGGGAACAAGCTCTGTTTCACATGGATGGGAAGCTTGATCCAAAAATGAAGTACTCTCCAAGACGCATATCTGTCCCACCAACATGTTTGGTTTATGTTACAAATGAGGTTTAGAGCCTTGGGTCTGATATTTCTAATGATGTTAGACTTGTTGATGTGCAGGTAGTTCCTCAGTATTGGATCAGATAATGCCTTATAAGCCAGGCACAGATCATCTCTCAGAAATCTGTAAGAGACTGAATAAAAAGATAAGGCTTTCAGGTGGTCTGTATATTCTATGTGGTTTATACCTTGTATTCTTTTTGTAAGGAACCTCTGTGGGCATATGCCTGGTAAGGTACACACTGGGATCAGTGTACTCTATTGGTTTAATGACGACTAAGTAGAGTGGGAAAATGACATCTTTGAACCTGGATGCCAGTTGCACAAAACAGAATGAGATGAGTAACATAGAATGATTTCTTTCCAGCAATAAACACATGTTGGTCAAAGGCCAGGTCACTGTCTACATATGTTCCCAAGTCCCCAACAAATCAGTCTACTCTTAGGGGTGTATTGTCTATGTGGCAATTTCCCAGGGAGTGGGGTGAATTTCCAAAAGATACTTTTTGCAATTTTTGGCATTCAGCTTTAGACCATGGCACTGGCACCAATTATTAGTTTGTGACAAATTATCCTGGAGGACATTTCATGCTGAGCATTGATCAACCAGAGGCCTTCAACATTAGCTCTGACTTCTGAAAAGTAGATGCCAAAAAGGAATGACCCTAGCACCGAAACCCGAGGGACTCCACTGGTGTCTGGCCTTTTTGTGGAGGTAGACTCCTCTACCATGACTTCCTGAATGCTGTGAGCCAGTTCTCCATCCAACAGGTAATACAGAGGTATAGCCTAGTTTTGTGTGCTTGCTGTCAATGCCCAAGTGAGAAAAAGTGTCAAATGCCTTAACAAGGTCAAGCTAGGCAAAGTGTACATACCATTTTGCCCTCATCCATGTTTTTTGTGACTTTCTCTAAGAAGTCCACCAGGTTCAGCATGCATGATCTGTTATTGACAATTTCAAATTGTGTTTTATCCAGTGTCTGAAGATTTTTTATTCCCTTACTTATAATATCCATGAGAATTCTTTACAAGGCCTTACATATGAGACTAGTCAGACTTATATTTCTGTAGTTACCCAGGTCAGTAGATAGTCACCCTTGTGCAAATGGATAACTGTTGCATTTGCTAGGCATGAATCAAGTTTGGAGACGTATGTTGAACAAAGATTTTAAAGGGCCAGACAAATAACATTTCATCCTATTCTGGAGGCAATCTGAGATATTATCGGGTCCATAGATGCAGTATTTTTTGCTTTGGAGAACACAATGAGGAGCTGTTTGCTAGTGATAGCTGGGGGAGTTATGGTCGAGGGTATCACTTTGGAGGTATCAGGAGGACAGCAGTGTGAAATTGGAGCTAAATCTGTCAACTAGTACGTTTGCTATATTATTCTCCTCCATAAAGGTAATTCCATTAGTTCAGCACAATGTTGTCCATTATATTTTTTAAACACCTTTATTAAATTATCAGTAAGACACTGGCAAACATAAATTAACAGAAGAAGAAAACAAACAATATTAACATTTTTTTCTGTTTACATACATTTTATATCACGTATCTTTTCTTTACTTGAAACTATCATCAGTCTAGCATTACATAAATTGCTGAATTCCTGCCTTCCCTTAAATCTTGCTCCTCCTGAACACTATTCTGCAGGTACTGTTCCCATAACTTCTATGTATTTCTGTGTAATTTGCTCTTTCCTTTTTCTAAAGATCCCTCTTCCAGTTAGTTTATATCTTCTACAATATTAAATACTTCAAATACAAATACTGTTGGTTTAGACTCTGATTTCCATTTTCTAGTAATGGCTTTTTTGGCAGCCAGCAAAATTACATTTAATAAGGCCTTACTATGTCAAGGCAATTCAGATCATGTATCCCAGCTCAAAAGAATCATTTCCTTAGTTACAGTCATTTGTTTATCCAATTTTTCTGACAGAGTACTTATGGGAAATTTTTAAAAATCTACCAACGCATATGTTCTCAGTACCTCTTTCCTCCCCATCATACCTCCAACATTTGCTATCTACATGAGGAAAACTTCTTTAAAGCCTGCTTGGGGTATATAAATACCCATGCAAACAATTCCAAGCAAAGATCTTAAACCTTCTGGGCTTTGTTGCATACTTGAGAGACATACATATGTCCAACTATTGTTGTCTTGTAAACTGCTTTTCCAGTCTCGCTTTCCAATCCTTTGTAACCTACTTTGACTGATTCCCATAGTTATCACGCTAATTATTCATTTTGTAACAGCTTCTGTTCTAGATCTATCTAAAACTGTACCAGAGCAGGTCTTTCACTTAGGATTCCCCTATCAAATTCTCTTTGCCTATACTCTGACATTAGTCCCTGGTAGGGAAGGCAGTCTATAGCCTGAGTCAAAATGTCTACTTGGCCTCATCCCACTCTATTACCTTTCCCTTTCTAGTTGTTTGCTCCCAATACATTGGTTCCTTTGCCAGTTTTCTCCAATAAATTCCAGCGTCCTCTTGCCTATTTTCTATACCCCTACTTGCAGTCACTCATATTGGCAAAACCTCATTTCTCCATTCTTGTGTTGGCTTAATTCTTAGAATACTTTTTACTGATTTATGAATTTAATAATCTGCATGGTTAATATTCTTTTTAAGGATCTGCATGCAATACCCCACTCCCTCTTTATTTCTTAAACGTCCTCCTGCTTCATCATCTCTTTCCATTTTCAGTTATAACTGCCTGCTTGTATTATGTAGATGAACCTTAACTGTGTAGCTTTAAAATATCCATTCAAACAGTTAATCCTAAACCACCTTCTTCTATTAGAAGGGTCAGCTTATCTCACTTAAGTATTGCTCTCTTCCAATTTCTGATAAAGTCCTTCTACTCTTTTATTAAATATTGTCCACAACTTCTCCTTTGCTTGATAAAAGTATGTCTGAACCTTATATAAAACTAAACACACTAAAAGCATTTTCTCCACTTGTCCATATCCATTAAAAAGAGCTTTCAGGTTCTCAGCTTTTGAATTATCATTTGTTTAGTCTCTTCCCCTCTTATTCTCATAACATCAGCCTTTTTAATTCATATTCCTAAATGCTTTATCTTTTCATGTCCCCATAAATATAGGTATTACTGAACTAATTCCTGTGTGGGTATGTCACACTGCCAGCCCAGCTATCTGGAATTTTGTAAACAATTATATGTCATTTGTGAATATTAATATGATTTATGCAGAACTGTATATTATGTACTGAGCTAAAATGTAACCACAGCATGCCCTGCTGGCTTAGAACAGAAATGTATATAAACTGTTGCAATTGTGTAACTGTATATATTTTTAACAGTGGCAACTGGGACATAAAAGGTTAACCTACAAAACTTCAAGAACATAAGTTGAAATAATTGCTTTATGACTGCACTATACAAATTATTTTTCAGTTTCACTCAACAGGAGACAGGATGTCTACACTAGGGGACTCTCTGTGTTTTGTAAGTGTTTTATTGTTTTATGTCCTCTAGCAGATGCAATCATCTGAAGGCTATGTATTTTCACAGAGTGCTGCTAAATTCTGCTAGCTTCTGACTAAAGGGTCTAGCTTGGAAACTGAAGTCAGGTGACAACAAGTGATGTCATCCAAGCTAACCCAGCAGTAATATTTGATATTAATTTAAGAACTCTCTCAGAGAGAGACACTGCAATTTGTATCTTGTCTTTGATCTAGAAGCATCAACTCATCACCACCTTCTGCACTTGCCTTGCTATACGTTTTTAGGGCACAGTAACTCTTTTAGATTCAGATAGGAATATAGTGAAGATTAGTTTAGATGTTTTCTTTATCTGAGACTGTCCTGCAATGTTGTTTTAAATATTTCCTGTGATCTTGCACTCTGACGTTACTGTGTTGATTTACTGAGTATTGTCTTATTATTTTATTATTTATTATTAAATATATTTAAACCTATCATTGTGTCTGATATTTGTGAGACATACTTAAGCTCTTAGAGTTCTTGCATATGTATTTGGTGACACTGTACAGGCCACTCATAAATAGCCTTGCTCTTGGTCAGACTACCATTTGGATTAATAGTAACATTACACAGTAGGCTTGGACACCCTTTGTTAAGGGCCTTAAGTAGCTGATAAAGAGTTGGCTGGTTGCAGCTGGAACTACATTATAGTCTGGGAAAAAGGGGGCATAGCTAGTAAACCTTTCCCAGCCTTTCCCAGGTGTGTGTGTGTGTGTGTGTGTGTGTGTGTGTGTGTGTGTGTGTGTGTGTGTGTGTGCGTTTGTGTGCATTTGTGTAGAAATCAAATCTCAAAGTGCGCGTTTGTCAAACTTGGGCAGGAACACAAAATACTAGTTGGACAGAGAGAGGGTACTGCAGAGCTTGGCCACTCAGCTGAGATCTCAACTCTATAGCTGTGACAGTGGGGAGTCTTACTGGGGATCTGGAGAAAGAGGGAGAAACTAGCCTCAGACTGACTGTGATCTCTGTGTGCTCTTAAGGGAAATTGCACTTTACTGTGTGTATACTTGTCATCCTCCCAGTGTGCATGTCCTCCACTGTTACCAGTGATGAGGACTGAGGGTCCTTGATTACTGAGCCAGTGCAGGAGCATCACAGGGTACATACTTTACAGCTATATCTTTGTTTTATCTTCATTAATTTTATATTCTGATAAGACGTGAAACTGTCTCAAAATGTTCCACAACACGAAGATGTCCTTTTCTGGATTTATTAGGTACAAAATAATATCATCTGCAAATTAAGCCAACTTTTCTTGATTACCATACCAATTATACCTTTGCATTTCTGAGTCCCTGATATTCTGCTGAATATCCATGTCAATGACTAAATATAAAGCAAATAACAAAAGGGAAGAAGACATCTTTGCCAGGTTCTTCTTTTCAAGCACAACTTATCAGACAGGTTCTTCTTTTCAAGCACAACTTATCAGACAGGAACTCCCCCACTTTAATTCTTGCCTGAGTCTTCATAATTCCTTCTGTTTAACCTTATTATTGTATCAGGGAATGCAAATGCTTCCACTGCCCTACTCATACAACCCCAGCTTACTCTATTAAACACTTTTTTTGAATCAATACCCACTAACAACAGTGGCATTTTCTTACATTCTGTTTCCCTCTGGATCATCATTGTTCTATCAATGTTGTCAAATGTTTGCCTCCCCTACACAAAACCACACTAATCCATGCCTATCAATTCTGGCAACACCTTTGCAACTCTTTTACCTAGTATAGACATAAACACATTATAATCATAGCTTAAAATTTAAATGGGTCTATATGAAGCTGTATCTGATGGGTCTTTGCCGTCTTTATGTAATACAGCCAAAACATCTTTCTTCCAAGATGCTGATGATCCATCTTCTTTTAAAATATTGTTAAGTAAAAGATTCCAGATCTTTACCATGTTCTTCCTTCCTAACTTCCACAGGAATACCATCTGTTCCTGGAAACTTTCCTGAAAATTGATTATATATCACCATTTTACCTAATCTCTGGCAGTTTTAACTGTTAGTTGTTGAGCTTCATCTATCTTTATTTTCTGTTGCCTAAGTCATTGTGCTAAAAGTCTGTATGCTCTGAATTCATTATCAAAAACTAGTTGCTTAACAGCAGTATTTCTAAACAAATGCATATTATCCAAATGCTCCCTTATGTTCTATTTAGCACTCTGCGTTTGTGCCTTTTCTTGTTCTGTAATATTCCCCTTATTCTGTGATACTTTAACCTTTGTCAGCCTCTCTAAGTCATTCCCATTACTTATTAAACACATCTCTTTCGCTTTTATTTTGACCCTATTCTTAAACTCCATTTTCATTTTATCCCAGTCACTAGCTATAAAGTACAGTTTTGTACCTACCATAAATGTAGATGTTCGAGTGCTAATACAGCTGCAGTCATAACAGATGGGTTATCCTGCTGTCAGGCGGGTCCTCGGTCGGCCAAATTCCAAAGTCTAGGTCCGGCGTCAGTTGTCGCTTCTTCCCTGACGTCAGTGCGGCAGGGGTATATAAGAACCAGCCGACGCCATCTTCTTCAGTTTTTCTTGCCCCAGATGTCAGGTGCCCCCAGAAGGAAGGCAAAACATAAACATATGTAATAATGCAATGTAAAATAATCAAAAACAGTAGTTTGCAAGCAAATACACCATAAAAGAATACCCCAATCAGGTTGTATGAGGAGGTGTTTGTCATAAGGCCTGTCCCAAGAGGGGATGGAGGGAGGGAAACCTGGACTGCAGCTGTATTAGCACTCGAACATCTACATTTATGGTAGGTACAAAACTGTACTATGTTCATCGTGCATACAGCTGCAGTCATAACAGATGGGTAGAATCCCAAAGCTAAAAAGGGGTGGCAGGCACTAAGTGGAACTAGGAGGAGCAAGGATGCCCTGCAGGACTGCTGTGGCAAAGCCCGCTCTAGATTTAGAGTAAAGTGGAAGGTGATAGTGCTTGAAGAAAGTGTGCACAGAACTCCAAGTGTCTGCTTCCAAAATGTCCTTGGTAGGAACCCCCCTGAGGAAAGCTGCAGAGGTAGCTGTGGCCCTTGTGGAGTGAGATCTGATGCTTGTAGGCACAGTTTTTCCATGAAATGAGTAACAAAAGCGTATGCAGTGGGCTATCCATTTTGAGATTGTCTGTTTGGAGATAGCCTTTCCTTGAGCAACTGTAGCATAGGACACAAAGAGTTGCTCAGATTTTCTGAATGGCTTTGTCCTGTCCAAATAATAACGGAGTTGTCTGTGAATGTCCATGGAATGTAGTAGTCTCTCCCCTTTGTTTTGTGGGTTAGGATAAAAGGTAGGTAAGTGGATAGTCTGATTCAAGGCTACTCTGGATACTACCTTTGGCATAAAGGAAGGGTTGGTTCATAAGGAAACTCTGTCCTGATGGAAAATGATGAAAGGTTGCACAGCCATGAGGGCCTGTAGTTCCGAAACCCTGCGTGCTGAGGTGATAGCCAGAAGGAAGGCTGTTTTCCATGACAAATATTGCAGTTCTGTTGAAGCAGCTGGCTCAAATGGAGGCAGGGTCAGTTTTTCTAAAATGAAGTTGAGGTCCCAAGCAGGTACTGGTGGTTTCCTTGGGGGTTTTATAATCTTAGCCCCTCTGAGGAACTGTCTTAAGAGAGGATGAGAGAATAAAGGAGGATCTGTGTTGTATTGTGCAGAAATGGCTGAAGCATGGATCTTGATGGAGGAGAATGAAAGTCCACTGTTTAACATCTCAGCTAGGTACTGTAATATTTGTGGTAAATTTAGTACCCAAGGATTCTGGCCCTTTTTCTGATTCCAGGCACAAAACCGTTTCCATTTGGCGGAGTAGGCTTTTCTAGTAGAAGGTCTTCTGGCCTCCAAGATGACATCCTGCACCTCCTTGGAGAGGAGGGTCTGTTGGGAAATCAAGGAATCCTCCATGCGGCTAGATTGAGGGTTTTCAGCTGACTGTAAAGAGTTTTGAAGTTGTGCTGGGACAAGAGAAGAGGCACTAGAGGCAGGATCCATGGTGGGGAATGCGTCAGGCTCTTCAGGAGTGGATACCAGTGTTGTCTTGGCCAGTCTGGAGCAATGAGAATCATGTTTGGCCTCTCTGCTCTGGCTCTTAATAGAACTTTGGGCAGCAGAGGAAGAGGTGGAAAGGCATAGACTGTCAATGTTGTCCAATTGAAAGAAAGTGTGTCCACTTTCCAGGCCTGTGGATGATAGGTCCTTGAGCAAAATTTTTCAGTTGGTAATTTCTGTGGGTAGCAAAGAGATCTATGTCTGGCGTCCCCATGCCTGAATTATCTTTGCGAAAACTTGAGGATGCAACTTCCATTCATGTGGATCTGTCATATTTCTGCTTAGGTTGTCTGCCAGTGTGTTTTCCTTCCCTGGCAGGAATTGTGCTTGAAGTTGGATTTGCAATTCCAGAGCCGTGTTCCAAAGGGACATGGCTACTCTGCACAGGGGGTATGAATGAGTTCCTCCCTGTTTGTTTATGTACCACATCACTGTGGTGTTGTCTGCCCTTATCAATAGCTGGCCTGGATGCAGTAGGTCTTTGAAGGCCATAATAGCATTTTGTACTGCTAGCATTTCCTTTTGATTGATGTGTAGGTGCTTCTCTTTTTGGGACCATTTGCCCTGAATGCACTGATCTGTCATGTGCGCCCCCCAGGCGTAGTCCGAGGCATCTGTTGTGATGATTTGATTTGCTTGAGGCATGCAGAAGGTTAGACCTATGTTTCTTTGGCATGCTTGAGCCCACCACAGTAATTCCTTTTGAAGACATGGAATGAGTGGTATAATTGTTTCCAAACTGTGGCTGTGTTGAGACCATAAGTTTTTTAGGTACCATTGAAGTTTCCTCATATGCAGCTTTGCACATGGGATCAGCAGGATGCAAGATGCCATGAATCCCAGAGCCTGCAGGACTTTCCTTGCAGTCAGCCTGGTGAAGGTTGCCATTTTGCTGAAGTATTGAGATAGTTGCCTTTGCTTCTCTGGCGTGAGGTAGGCCATCTGGGTGCTTGTATTCAAGCTGGCACCCAGGAAAATTATTGTTTGAGAGGGTATTAGTTTTGATTTCTTTTTGCTGACTGTGTATCCCAGAAAGTTCAACAATTTTATTACAAACGCCAGGTGTTTCAGAAGTATGTGCTTGCTGTCCGCTTGGATCAGGCAGTCGTCCAGATATGGGTATATTTGTATCCCTTGAAGTCTGCAGAAGGCAATTACTGATGCCAGGCATTTCGTAAACACTCTGGGCGCAGTAGATAAGCCAAAGGGCAATGCAGAGAATTGATAATGGGTTGAACCTGCAAGAAATCTGAGGTATCTTCTGCAATCTTGTCTGATAGGGACATGCAGGTATGCCTCCTTGAGGTCCAATGTTACCAGCCAAGACTCCTTGCCCAGCATGGGAAGAAGCTGCTGTAATGTGAGCATCTTGAATTTTGGTACAATTAAATATGTGTTTAGGATGGATAGGTCCACAATAGGTCTCCAATCTTTGTCCTTCCTTGGTACCAGGAATAGTCTGGAATAAAAACCTTGACCCTGTTCTTTTGCAGGTACCTCTTGAATAGCTTCCATGTCCATGAGACCTGAAATTTGTTTTTGTGCCTCTGCCCTTTGATTTTGTGGCAGGTTTGGTATGTCTCTCATTTTTGGAAGGGTGTGAACGTGGAATCTGTAGCCTCCATCTATAATGTCCAGGATCCATTTGTCTTTTGTGACAATATGCCAATTTTTTTGAAAATAATGCCAGTTTTCCGCCTAAAGGTGTTGCCATTAAAGCTTTGCTTGCCATGCAAAGGGGGAAAGTCATTGTGTCTGCTTTCTGTGATTCATCTTCTCCACCTCTTGGTGTAGGAGCTTGCCATTGTCTGGCTCTAAATGATCCTTGAGATTGCCCTCTACCCCTCGGGCGCCTGTATCTGCCTCTTTGAGGTCTGTCCGTGGCTGGAAAGGACCAATTTTATGAAGGCCAGTTTCTGCTGAAACGTGGAGGTTGTACCTGTAGAAAATCTTTCACTGTTTGCATTGAACTTGCCTTTTCCTCCATTTTCTTTAGTACCTCCTCAGCTTTAACACCAAACAATACATCTTTTTGAAGAGGTGCATCTAGTAATTTAGCTTTGACATGATCTGGTAAGGTTTGCTCTTTGAGCCAAGCATGTCTACGTATGACAGACCCTGTAACAGCAGCTCTACATGAGGCCTCTAAAGCATTAAAACCACACTGCAAGGTATGTTTACCCACTTGCTCTGCACTATGCAACAAATCCTGCAACTCCTGTAAATCTGGTTGCTCAGGTT
Source organism: Protopterus annectens (assembly GCF_019279795.1). Lineage (NCBI taxonomy): Eukaryota > Metazoa > Chordata > Ceratodontiformes > Protopteridae > Protopterus > Protopterus annectens. Next base: position 1,371,952,007 of record NC_056728.1, on the reverse strand, counting down.
CTGTCATTTTGCTTTTCAACTGAGATAACAAAAACTGTTGATATTTTAACATATGGAACTGACAGTTTAATGCCCTCATGGTTAAAGTGGCCGAGGTGTACACCTTTTCCCCCCACCTTTCTAAAGCTCTGGAATCTCTCTCTGAAGGTAATGGGTTTTTGGCAGTAGAGGCCTTAATTCCCTTGGGACCCTGTGAAATAGTTTCTGGGTCAGCAGCATGGCTTTTGTATAGGAATTGGTGTGAATCAGGAACCCGGTAATACCTGTCAGGTTTAACAGGAGCTGGAGGTAAAGAATCTGGGTTGAGGCTGGCTTCTGTGTACACATCATCTAATATATCCAAGACAGGAGGGATAGCCAGAGGCCTGTGCTGGGGAAGCAAGAGAAAATCCCTGAGCCTTTTCTTGAAATCTGAGTAATCTTGGCCTTCCCAGTGAAAGTGTTCCCTCAAGGTATGTAAGGTTTCCCCAAAAGAATAGTCCTTGGGGGGGGGGGGAGACCGAGGGAATGGACTCCTCAGCATCAGAGTCTTCAAAAGGGGAATATGAATATTCCTGGTCCTCAGAATGTTCTGAGGTAATAGAGGCTTGATCTGAGGAAGGGTAGTCTTCCTCCAATCTGGGCCTTTTGTCCGAGGGGGGTTGAGAACCCCTGATAAGAGTAATCAAATCCTCAGCCATTTTGAGCATCTGTTTTTTAGGCATAGGGCCTTGAGAGGGGCTCTGTGGACCTTGTCTTTTAGTTTTCATGGCTGCTTTAGATTTTGTGAAAGCCTTAATGGAAAAGGAGGAAGGCCTGAAGACACCTTGAGAGGTGGCAGGCCTGTCTAAACTCTGAGTTTCCCCGGCAAAAGTGTAATCGGTATCTGTAGTCGGAATGCGGGCCGAGGAGCCTGCGACCTCGGGCACAGAATACACCGCTAAAGAAGCATCATCGGTACTCAGGGGCTACATAGGCACCTCGCTGAGAACCAGAGCACCGGTAGTCGGCTTTAGCGTGGTGTCGGTAGAAGTCACGGACCTTGTATGTCAGTCCTTATCTTTGCGTCTTTTACTCAAAACTGGAGTCGGGGTATCCAACGACATAATGTAATTCAATTTTTTACCAAAATAGTGTTGGGCGAACTCCGCCCGATGCTTAATAGTGCATTTGTTGAATCTAGCACAAAAACGGCAGGCCGAGACATCGTGGTCTGGGCCTAAGCAAGGAATACAGAAAGAATGGAAATCCTTATGCGGTATTTGCTTCCCACATGAAATGCAATTATTAACTTTGTCTGACATCGGTCTGAGGCAAGAAAAATTTCCCCAACAGGGTACTTAGCTCTCAAGAAGACTTCGGCTGAAATAATTTCGTAAATCTCAGGAGCTGGCCGACCGGCACTTGCGAACTGCTTCTGCTTCGGGCACCGCGTGGCAAGAAAGACGGAAGAAGATGGCGTCGGCTGGTTCTTATATACCCCTGCTGCACTGACGTCAGGGAAGAAGCGACGACAACCGCCGCCGGACCTAGACTTTGGAATTCGGCCGACCGAGGACCCGCCTGATGGCAGGATAACCCATCTGTTATGACTGCAGCTGTATGCACGATGAACATCTTCTGAAGATATTTCTATCTTTCCTAATAACTCTTGAATAATTTTCACTATGCATTTCTTAAATTCCTCTCTTTTTAATAGGTAGGTGAGAAAGCACCAGTGTCTCATTTTTGCTTCATTACCTGTGTTTTTATCTTGGTTTTTATCAATGTATGTTTGTTTTGAAATAGTTATTTGATGTGTGTTGATGCTTTCACTTAAATGCATATGCTCCTGTGCAATATAATTACTTTCAAGTTTAGCCCATATGTCAGCTCTGTCTGAGCTCCTACTAATTAATTCACATCTTCAATACCCAATATTTTCATGAATTTCTTCAAAAACCTACCCTCTTTTGTTATATCTTCACGACTGTAAATCAAGTTTGAGTCCCCAACTATAAGTAATATTTCCTGCTGAAAGCTGATTATTTATCCCGAATACAAGTCAGCATAATCTTCCTGCCTTGCCAGTAGCCCTTACTACCACAAATCTACCATTATTGTCTTTTTTTCCTTTTCTAGCAATTGGTATAATTACGTCCGTTTCCTTTGTCCTTAATATTCTGCTGACTATCCATCCTGAAATCCTTTCCTTGCGAAATTCATTTGCTCATTTCTTTCAAAATGTGCTCCCTGCAGCAGCTTTGCTATTTGCACTCTGCATTTCTTAATATAATTTAATATGTTTTCCTTTTTGTCTATACCTATAAAGCCATTTACATTCCTAGATAATATAGATAGCATAGCCATTATGATAAAAAGTGTTAGAAATCAGTTTTTCATCATTTTTTTTTAATATATATGTCCAACGTTTGTGTTATTTGTATGCACTGATGTTTGGCATGTTGATCTTTTTATACAGTTGTTTCTTCTTATCTCTATTTGAACCCATTTCACATTTTTCAATATTTTCCATTTTGATGAAAACGAAAAACGAAATACATTTTCTAACACATACCCTATTAATAAACTTAGAACAAACTCATAAAACTATGTACATTTTCAAAAAATAAAGTTTATCTCTACAGATAGGAACAAAAATCAACAGCTGTACCCACAGGTATTACCTAATCTAAAATTAAGATTACCCATGCTAAAGTGCATTAGGCAGCAATTGCTCCTACTTATACTGATTGGTGTCCATTGTTTTCTTTTATCGCTATCTCCCTCCCCCAATGTGAAAATGGTTTGCATGTTTTTAAAGAAAACATTAACTTTAAACCCTAAGAAAAGGTATACTGGATATCTTTAAATAAAACTAAATTGTGCACTGTTCTACTAAAGGCATTAGATTATACAGGCTGCTAAAAACACTATCTCTTATTCACTTCACATAATTTAAAATTTTATTTTTTACTGAGCTCCTTGCCATTGTACCTCCAAATTTTGCATCTCCCTCAGCAAATAATGCTTAGAACGATTAAGATTAATTGCTTGCACCTGCAGACAGCTGGTCTCCATGTAAAAATAGGCAACAATAAATCTTTGTAAATTTTACCCAGAACAGAATGTACAGCTGCTTTACCAGAAGAATTTGTGATCTGGGCTAAACTACTTTATATGTTCATAGGTGTTTAATAGGCTAATGACCACAAAGGCCTTTTTAAGCCTAGCCATACATCTCAAACTGCTGACAAGTTCTGATACCCTTGATAAGTGCAAGGATGGGCCTGGGAGATGAACCATTTACAGGTTACCTGTGTCCATTAGAGACAGAGGTGTCAATCCAGGGATGAATTTACATTATACAATATTTACAGACATTTTTGTAATGTTTGTGTCCTACACAGAAAGGCATACCTTGAATGTTGCTCATATAAGGCTAATTAATACTACCACTTGTGTCTAAACTAGAGTCTTTGTTCAATGTATGTGCACTCTTATATCTCACTATTCCTGAAATCAATTTCAGTAATTATACATGGCAGCAGCCTTACACTATATTACTTGAAACACCTCTTGTGCTCACTTACTTTGTTTAAAAACTAAACTATGCTACTCAACATTAACACATGCACATCTAACTCATCTCTTTTACATGTTTTATGCGTTCTTATCCCTAACTATTCTTATTCCTTATCTGTTTATGTTATCACTGTCAGCTGTGTATTTGACTATATCTTGGTCGGGTCTATATTGCAACATCGAACGCTAAAAACAGCGAACGATGTTACATCGACACAGGGTTGGGAGGGTGGCTTAAAGGCTAAGGTGTTTGCCTTACAAACACAAGTTGCAGGGTTTGAGTCTCACAAGGGATAATTGGCTAGGCTAAAAATGGCTTGCAAGGGCAGTTAGCCTAGTACTAATTTATGAATCTATGAATCTATTTTCAGCGAAAGCTGAAAATGATGAATCCACAGAACAGCAATTTCTTTCCTAGGGAAAGAAATCGCTGTTCTAACTCCCGCAAAAAAAAAAAAAAAAAAAAAAAAATTACACACTTCCAAACACATACCCAATCCTAATTGTACCCCCCCAAAAAACAGTAAACAACTAAATACACATATGCATATAACCCAACTATACATTTAACAAAAGAAAAAACAGTAAACATTTTAAACCATATGCACTTACCTTAACCCGCACCCTAACCCTAAGGTCAGTAACTCTCGCACATTTACATAAACAGCTACAAACACATACACACTTACCATAACCCTAATTCTACCCCCCCAAAACAAAAGTAAACAGCTGAAAACACATACACACATACCTCAACCATACATCTAACACAAAATATAAAACAGTAAACACTTTCATACATATGCACTTACCTTAACCTGCACCCTAATCCTAAGGTCAGTAACTGTTGCACAATCACGCTCGGGAGCTATACCGGACAAGGGACCACACAACACTTCAGAACACGGCAAAACAATGAAGTGGTCAAGTGACTTCTTTCCCAGGGAAAGAATTCGCTGAACAGCCGCTTCGCTTTTTTGTCTGTTCGCTCTACATGTGTCAACGAAAACGCATTCGACATAATGCATTTTCGTTGTACTCATAGGAACCCTCTTGGTCTACTGCATAAAGTGTGATTTATTACTATATATAACCACCACTAATGTACACACTGTGTATTGTACATGACAATAATTTTATAAAGTTTCAAGATATTCTATCTATTGCAAACCACTGTAATGCATTCTTCCTATTTTATATAATTTTGTACTGCTTGTGTTGGAGCTTTTCTCCCAGGGCCTCCACTGAAAATGGGCAGCCTGCCCAGTCAGAATTTCCCGGTAAACAAATGTAAAATAAATGAAATAAAAATAAAAGAAAGTATCATAATTCCACATATAATATAATCAGTGCACTTTTACACCTAACCCCCAACACAACAGCCCAACACCACAACATATTAACATTAAACTTGCTTTTGTCAAGCATTTCTTCTCTTGTTATACTGTAAACCCTATCTTTCTTAAACTAAAAAAAATTTGTTTGCTTTAATATTTAAATAATCTTTAACACATACAACAATCATTTAAAGAGACTCACTCCCACATTTTAAAATACCCCTAACTACAAACTACAGAAATTTATTTACTATATATAACATGCAGTTTATATCATGAAATGTTTTAAACAAATACTAATACAAATATTTTACTTACAGTTACTTTTTTTTCTCTTTTAGTGTCCTTCTAAACATTAATGACAAAGTGGTGTATATTGTTTATAGTTAACCTACAGGTTTAAGAATGTCAACAAAAGTCCAGTCTTTCTCTGCCTCTTTTTCTTGCAAGGCATTATTTCACAAATGTAACTGATGCTTTATAGTCTTCCACTTATTCACTAATTCCAATGTTTCTGGTCTCTTTCCTGTTCATCTCCATTTCCCAGCACTAGACTCTGACTCAAGTCTAGTGTATTCCTGATTCTTCTAGTCAACTCCTGTGCTTTTTTTTTCTGTCTCTCAAGCATTTTCCTTTGGAACATTAAAAAGGTTTCACTGACAAAGTCCCTCTCTATGAATTTTATTGCCAGAAGAATGGGATGTGGAGTCCCTTCTGTCTGCTGGCTCACTTTTTATGGGCTAAACTTTTTATTTCCTCTCTAGCCTGTTCTGCATCACAAAATGTCTTTGATCCTCAAGGAAAACATATTCTGAAGGCAGCTGGATACAACAGCTTGAATCTCACACCTGCCTCTTGATGTTACCTTATTGCTGGTATAAATTTGCTTCTCTTCTGCCTGGTGTACAGTAAATACTGATTTTCCACAAACACTCTGCTGCCTCCAATTTTTAATACTTTTTCCCTTCTGCCATAGTTTTTTTTTTGAATCGACTCTTTCAGCTGGTATACAGGTCTTCGATGTTTTATCATGGCCAGGTTTCAAGCATACACTCTATGTGTTCTTTAACTAAAAATTCCTGCTGTGGAATACCAGTCCAGTTGCTTATTTCTGCTTTCATAAAATTAATACAGTCTGTTCCTTCCAGTTTCTCTGATATTGCAGAAAATCTCAGGCTTTCTATGTTCATTTTGCTTTCTAACTCTACCATTTTTTTGAAACAGCTCTTCTTTAGAAGTCTCAAACTCAGCCAGCCTTTCCTTCATTTCAACATCTGTTTTTTGCAGTTTTACCAGTTCATCAGAATAGCTAGATAAAGCCGCTTCTATTTTTCCAGCCTTTTATTTGAGTTGATATACTCTTTTAATATCTCATTTATTGTAATCACCGCTGAATACATTTGATTTTTTTCCCTCCAAATTACTGGACAACATCTCTAGTACCAGACCTGAAGCCTGAACTGCTTTTTGCTGAACAGCTAAAGGTTATATCACAGCCACTGGTTTCTCTTCACCTTCTGTATTTGATTTTCTTCCAGGTTCTCTACATTTCTTCTTTGCTGGCATCCAGGCAGTATACTTATTAGCTAGCACCTAAACTGGAAGTCCCTGTTGTGTATTATCTTGATGTTGTATGCATAGCTGAAGAAGGTTTTATGACTATCCTTTGCCTGTAAGGCTATCTTTGTCTTAAATTTGGCTTTGGTGGATTTGATACGTCTCCCAAGTTGCTTATTTAGGTTAACGATTTTTTTGCCTTGCTGGGCATTGCACTTCATAGTTTTAACCATGTTTCCTTTTTTTTTATATGACTTGTAGATGTTTGGAATCTACCGGGATGGTTTACTCTTCGAGTTATGTTCATTTTGTGTAGGTTCCACAGAGAATGCCACAGACACTTGTAGACTCATCTGATGAAGTTCTGTAGGTTATGGGATGAAAGTGTCCATTTATGGATTATTAAAAGATTTATGCAGAGTATACAAGCACCTGTGGCATTCTTTATGGAATTTATTCAGTTTTCGGCCATTTTTTTTCCTTTTGAACTTTGTATTTTGGGTAGGTACAGGTGCCTCATGATGGTATAGGGCTTCTGTGAGCAATTCCACATAAGTAACCATGTTCACATGGTTTGAAAGGATGTCAGTAAGAGTTCTTTTTTTTTTTAAGTCAGTTGCCTTCTCAGGTTGCTCTGGTTTTCTAAACATTAAAGCACCAAATAGTGAAATAAAAAGTAATCTATTCAATGCAGTTTATAGCAGGCCTCTGCAATGGGCAACTGATTGCTTTTATATTTACTGATGGCACACTTACAAGGGATAGTTTAACTCTGCAAATCTTCTTCGTCTTTTGGCTTTGTCCCGGTTAGGGGTCACCACAGCGGATCACCTGTCTGCTCATGATTGGCAGTGGAGTTTTTATGGTGTCAGGTTGCCAGCCTGGTGCCCAACCTTCCACAGAAGGCACACACATGCATACACTCACACCTAGGGCCAATTTACAGTGTCCAATCCACCTACAGCATGTCTTTGGGATGTGGGAGGAAACTGAAGCACCTGGAGGAAACCCACACGACCACAGGGAGGACATGCAGACTCCGCACAGAAGGCACCCCAGCCGAGAATCGAACCGAAAAGCCTCTTGCTATAAGGCGGCAATGCTAACCGCTGCACCACTGCGGCCGCTCAGTTTAACTCAGCAAATAAGTTGCTAAATTTTAAGTCAGTTAGTAAATTTCAGTATCAGCTGTACACATAAACTTAAACTGATAAAATAACATACCATATCAGTTTTTGCAGATAGTCTAGCAGATAACTACAGTCACAGCTAGGAAATAACTACCTAAACAAACATGCCAAGAAAAACAGCAGTGGTTGACTATGTTACACTAAATACAGCAACGCTGCAATGCACCACATAAAGAATCAAATAAAGAAAATTAGTGAATCTCATTTTTTAGACTGAAAGCATACATACTAAACTAGAGATTACTTACAGAAGATGGGGCATACATGCCAGTGATGTCATATAATAAGTTAGAGTAGTGCAGCAACCAAGCTTTCATCCCGAGATGAAAAAAAAAAAAGCTTTGAATGGAGTACAAGGATTTCTTGTCTGACTGCTACGTTATTTCAGTTTATAAGAAATATAATCAAAATACTTAAAAACATGACCTGGGTAAACCAGAATTATTTTACAGTGAAATCAGCAGCCCCATAAGGGCAAGACAAATGCTGTTATAAATAAAAATCTATAGAAATGTAAGTAATGTGAAATAATGTACATTACTTTACAAGATCTTCTTTCATGGTCACTGCCCTACAATGGCTCCCATTCCAAACTTAAAACATCTACCCACATACAAGACTGTTTGAAGTAAAACCCTTGTCACTATTCTTCCTGCATATTCCTAAGAAAGTTTCATAAAAAAAAACTTTCCTCTACTGGGTACTCAAAGTTTGGAATTCTCTTCTACTTTATTATGTAATGGTCCAAACTTTTTTCCACCAACTTAAATCCTACCTTATTAACCACTACCAGGCAAGCTTTATGTGCAGCTGTCTGAACAGCCAAAAAGACACTAGCAAATTTGGTGGGAAATGCTATTCCCTCGCCATAAGGGTTTGTTTTTATGACATTTCTAATTCAGTTGGGCTACTTCTACCATCTGTGCTGTTCCAACAAGGGATCATGCCTCTAAACCTCCCAGGTTTTCACAAAATGTCCAGATTTTTTAACTCATATGTTCAGTATGTTCCTCATAAAATTTCTGGTTTACTGACAAATCACTGAGGACTAAAGTTAGACAACAGTGGCAGCCATTTGAGTTTAAGGCTTCATACCCTTCAGAAAATTCATGGTAATACAAAACCTGTTATTTTAATGACTTTCTAAGTTTATAAGAGCAATATTTAAAAATCTGTCCTTATTTTCGGGCCTTTGTTCCCCCCATTATTTATGGCTTTGTCCAGATTTCTTGTGCTAAGAGGTGGACAGGTATGCAATGGATATATATACTGCTGAGATTTGCACTAGTATGAACTTTAATTTATGTAACTGTGCTTTATATTCTAGTTTGTGATTATCAGATTGTATCATTGCTTTTTTTACTTACTTCACGTCTTAGGCTGAGCTAGAAAATAATCCACACGGATCAGTGTTATATTCTGTTTAACAAATAAAAATAAATATGTTATTTACATTAAAGACATATTTCTTGGTGTTTCTACTGTGTATAATAATGGTGTTGCTGAATAAATAACTAAATAATCAATGAAAACAAATCATGGAAATCGTAACAATCATAACACCCTTGTACTTCCAAGATGGCTGCACACTGACTCCATCCATCCATCCATCCATCCATCCATCCATCCATCCATCCATCCATCCATTCCTCCCATCCATCCATCCACAACCCCTTTTCCCATTTTTCCACATTGGGTCAAGATGTCACTTCAACAGTGACAAACATCTACAGCCAAGGTTTACACCACTGGGTGGCTAGTCCCAATGCAGTAGTTTGTCCACACCACACACTCAATGCACATTCACATCTATTGCTAATTAAGAATGTCCAATTCACCTACTGCATATCTTTGGAATGTGGGAGGAAATAAGACCGCACAGAGGAAACTCACACAAACACAGGGAGAATATCCAGACTCAATGCAGAAGGCACATCAGCCGAGAATCGAACCGGGGAACCACTTGCTGTGCGTTACTGCACAATGAGTAACAACTTAATTTCAGCTCTCCCAGTGTGAAAACAGAAATGCAAAAAACACAACCAGAGAATTTGTCTTTCCTGGGTAAATTTCAGTAACTGGCTAGTAAGCATGCTGCCTCCATGCCAACAAAAAAGAAATTTAGAGAACCTGAAAGAAAATCAGTTATAAAAGGTGAGGAGAAAACACTGGCTGGGAAGAATCTAGCAGCTGTTCAGCAAAAAGCAGTTCAACCCCTTTGCTGCAAGAAGACATGACTTCCAGTAATCTAGGGAAAACATATAGCAAACGTGCTCAGAGCTGATTAAAATAAATGAAAACTGAAGCAGTATATCAACTCAAATAACAAAAGGATGTAAAAATGGAAGAAGCTTTAAACAGATATTCAGATGAGCTAATAAAACTGCAAAAATCAGAGGTCAAACAGCACAAAAGGCTGGCTGAGTATGAGTCTGCTCAAGAAGAGATGCTTCAAAAGCTAGTACAATTAGAAGACAAAGCAAGTAAGGAAAACCTGACATTTTCTGCTGCACCAGAGAAACCGGAAGGAAAACACTGCATTAGTTTTATGAAACTACAAATAAGCCACCGGACTGGTATTCCATTGTATGAATGCTCCAAACTTGGCCATGAGAAAGCAGCCCAGACCTTTAATAGTATGCTGCAAGCTTACCAGCAGAAAGAGTGGTTTCTGACAAAACTCTGGCAGAAGGATCAAGTACTAAAAGTGGGAGACAGCAAAGTGTTTGCGAAAGATGATTACTCACTGTATGTCAAGTAGAAGAAGAGTAAATTTATTCCAGCAATCAGGGAATGTCGAGAAGCAAGTGTGACATTGTAGACAGTGTATCCAGCTATTTTCAGAATTTTTTTTCCTGAAGGATCAAAATCATTTTTGATGCACACCATGCTAAGGAGCAAATACAAATGTTTATCCAACAAAACGTGAGCTATCGAACAGAACGGGATTCTACTTCTTATTCTTCTGATAATAAAGCCCACAGACATGCCAGTCAAACCTTTTCCAATGTTTCAAAAGATATGCTTGACAGACAGAAAAAGCACAAGGGTTGACTAGAAGAACCACCAGAAACTGGATCTGGAAGATGGAGATCAACAGGGGGAAAAAAAACAGTGACTTGGAAATTGATGAGTAGATGTGGGATTATAAAGCATTAATTACATTTGTGAAATATGACAGAACAAGAAAACCTGGAAATATTGGACTTCTGACTTTGTTAAACTTGTATGGGACTCCAAAGCATATGCCCTATGTCATATCATTAATGTTTGGAAGAACATTTAGGAGAGGGAAAGTGGAAGGAAAGAATTAACTGCAAGTAAAACAAAATGTTCGTAACAATGTTTTTATACTATACAACATTGTACTGCATGTTATAAAGTAAAGCCTTTTCAGTTATTTTTGTGTGTAATAAGTATACTAACATAAACAGGTGCTCCTATTTTTTCTTTTTTTCTTTCTTCTTGTTCAGTTTTAAGAAATGTAGGCATTGCAATGTAAAAAGAGAAGAAAGCCCGGATAAAAGAGCATGATATAAGAAAGACTGACATGCCTTCTCTTACTTTTGCATAATGGAATTTCTGGATTAAGACCATTGGCTTGAGTTAGTAAATTTTAGGGGGAAGCAAATAAATAAATAAATACAAGAAGACTGAATATAATGAAAAGTTTTCCTCTAGCACATAATAAATGTTCCCAGTGCAATATGAAAAGCTTGTAATGGAAGGTAACTGTGTATCTGGTTCTCATGTTTCTACTGAGACAATCTGATAAGTGGCAATAAAAACTGAATGCTTCCTTCTTTAAATGGCTAGGAGTTAATGTTTTCTGAAAGCATTCAGGTTGTTTTCTACATTTGGGAGAGGAATAAAGCTAAAACAAAAACACAGCACTTTGTGGAAGTAGCAGCACAGGCTATACCATGAGTGGATAACTTTCATAATAGTTAATTCAAGCTTGTGAGTGTGGCTGTCAAACTGGGAAAATTCTTCCTATTAGGAGGATTGAACTTCATTATCTGAAGATGTACTTATATAGTTTTGTGTGTTAGTATTATGTTACTAGGTGCTGGGGGGCATTTGTTTTTTTAGTTTGAGGGTTTTAATTAACATAAAAAGTCTTGTAAGATATAACATAGGTTCACATGTAAGTGTCAAGAAGCAACTGTATAAAAGAGCAATTGGCCACACATCAGTGTTTGCATGTAACACAAAAGCTGAAACTAGACATTTAAAAAAAAAAAAAACAAAAGCTGCTATATATTACAGGTGGAAATACTTTCTTATCATAATGACACTTTACATATTATCTTTAATTTTGAATGGTCTCACAGATATATACAAAAAAAGAAAGAGTAGTGAACTATCTAAAAATGCAAAGTACAAATAGCTATGCAAAGGGGACACATTTAGAAAGAACTGTGCATGTGAATTTGACAAAGAAAAGGAGTTCAGGATGGTTGTTCAGTGGAATAGCTGGGACAAAGAAAAAGGGGAGTACTTATATTAGTTGAAACAGGAGCTGAATAGTGATAGAAGAGGGGAAAATAGCAATAGTAGATTTGTATTACTAAAATGCTACTGGCAAGGGAGGAGGAGTAAGCTGGCATGTAATTTATATTCCACCTAAAACTGCTAAAATGGAGATAAAGAAAATTGTTGGAGAAATAATCAGCTTTCAGTAGAAAATATTACTTATAGGTGGGGACTGTAATTTGATTTGTGACTGTGAGGATGCAACCTGGGGGCCTAGAAGGGAAAATGTAACAAAAGATGGTAGATTTTTAAAGACATTTATGGAAATATTTGGTATGGAAGTTGTAAATTCAGTAGTAGGAGTTCAGACAGAACTTACATATTATTCCACAAGGTACAAAAACGGGGCTAGGCTAGACAGAACTTACATTTCACAGGAAAATTTGCATTTAATTGAAAGTTTTGATATGCATCCAATAACTATTTCAGATCACTCGCCAATAATAACTAAAACAAAAATGCAGGGTAATGAAAATAAAAATAAGACACGGGCACTTCCCACCTATCTGTTAAAAGGAAAGGAATTTAAAGAATGGATAGTGGAAATTATTTGTGAGTTATTAGAGAAGTCAGAATGTTTTTCTAAAAATATAGCTAGGGAGTGGAGTAAAATTAAATTGGAGTTTAAAAACAGGGTGGAAATTAAGGAAAATGAGATATGGTTAAGAACAAGGCCCATTTAGAAGGACTGAGAAAGGTTAAAGTACTGCAGAATAGGGGGAAATCTTATTTTATTTATTTAACATTTATTAACCAGGAAAGTCCAACTTGGAACAAGCCAATTTTCAGTGAAAGCCCAGGGAGGAATGCTCCAGATGCACGTCTTTGTAATGTGGGAGGAAACCGGAACACCAGAAGAAAACCCATAGAAACGCAGGGACGACATGCAGACTTTGCACAGAAGGTACCCCAGCTGAGAATTGAACCAGAGAACCTCTTTGCTGTGAGGCGACAATTCAAACCACTGCACCACTGTGCCGTATCACAGAATAAGATATGTAACTGTAGAGTGTTAACAGAAAATAAGGGACTACCTTGATAACATACATGAATTCAGAAAAAAACGCTATTAAAAGTGACTCTTTTTTGATAATAGCTCCAGAGCACAAAAACCTTTAGCACAATGGCTCAGGCAACAGAAAGTAGAAAGGGTTGCTGCCAAGCTTAGGCAGCCTATAACAAGGAAAACAGCCAGAGATCTGTTGAGGTATTAGAAATATTTTGGAAATTTTATGAAAATCTGTATAAAGCAAATAATTTGTGGAAATCAAGTAAAAGTACAAATGGAAATGTTTATGGACTACTTAAATCTGCAAAGTTTAGACATAGATGAGGCTCAATTACTAATTAGGCTAGATGAAATGAGATAAAACAGCAATGTATTACCAATCTACAGGAAAGTCCCCAGGAATAGATGGTATTCCTGTAGACATTTGCAAGCAAGGAGGGAAGAATGTAATTAAGATCTGGAAGGTTTTGTTTAACAGTGTTTTGAAAGGAGGAAAAGCAACAACATCTTGAAAGAAAGAAGTGGTGGCTATAACATGTAAAGATGGTAAAGACTCAATGGATCAGTGTGGTTATGTATAGGGGTGTGAGGACTGGTAGAGAAGGGTGAAGGCTGCCAGCCTAGCCAGATACAATTTTGCAGATAATTCTGTCATTTGTAAATATGAATGTAAACTACAAGCTTGTTGTCTTAAATGTAAAGAAATACTGTTACATGTGGAACTGGAAATAAATGTGACAACAGTGAACTCTACTGACCAAAGTAAAGCATGAGGTGACCTTTTGACAGTGGTGCCAAAAAGTCTAGATGAAGAAATTCTTTCTATTGTTTTTACCAAGAGTTAAATTGCTAGATTTAAACATGCAAATGTATTTTATTGCTCTGTTCCTGACCAGCTGCAAGATAACAAAAGGGAGATGTTAAGAATATAAATGCAGTTAATGTGTAGCCTGGGAACACCAGGAAAGTGTAAAAAGATGATGTAATGTTTATCAGAACTGTAGTTTCAATTTAAACAGTGAGAACCAGAGATTATTAAGCATTTTTGTCTTGATCATCCAACTCACAGCACTCTGCCTGTTGTCTTATGTAAGTCATCTTAGACTTGTGTTTTCTTTTAGGGATAACTAGAAAGATTAGACTAAGTGTTTTTCTGTGATGTCAGAACTGTACTACTGAATTATTTTAACTATGTCTGTGTGATCTCTGAACTCTTGACTAGCACTGACTGTGTAGTAGAAAGTATTGTCTTGTGGTTTTAATTATTTATTATTAAAAGTTTTAAAACCTTTTAACTATGGCTGGTTTGTGTAGAGATAAACTCTAGAGTACATTGCATATTTATAGAGTTTACTGTCCAAGTCACTCCAAATAAGCTTGACTGTTTTGTCACAATTACCAGTTGGATAATAATATTGCACAGTAATAATTGGACACTCTTTTAAAGGCCTTTGAGTAGCTGATAATTATTAGCTGGGTGGTGGCAGGGTACTACTGTATAGTCTGGGTAAAAGGGGCACAGCTGGAGAACCTGTGCCAGCCTTCCCCAGAAGTGCCTGTGTGGTTGTGTAAACTCTTATCTCAAAGTGTGTGTGTGTGTGTGTGTCAGCTACTTGGGCAGGGACACGAAGCACTGGTTGGACAGAGAGGGTGCTGGAGATTTTAGCTTGCCCAGCTAGGCTGAGATCTGGACCCTATATCTGTGCCAGTGGGGAGTCTTATTGGGGACCTGGGGAGCAAGGAAGTAACCAGCCCCTGACTGACTGTGATATCTGTGTGCTCTTAAGGGAAATTGCACTTTACTGTGTGTATTTGTTATCTTTTTCTCATATATGAGACACCCTCTCTGGTATTAGTGGTGAGGATTGAGGCTCCTTGATTGCTGGGCCTGGGTATGGGCATCACAAGGGGAATCAAACATTTGACAACATTAATAGAACAATGGTGATCCAGGGGGAAGAATGTAAGAAAATGTCAGTGCTGTTGGTGGGTCTTGATACAGAGAAAACATCTGACACAGTAAGCTGGGATTTTATGAAGAGGGCAATGGAAGAATTTGCATTCCCTGATAAAATTATAAGGTTGATTAGGAGGATATATGAGGGATCGAAGGTGAAAATTTAAGTGTGTGTGGGGGTTCCTTTCTGATAAGTTCTGTTTGAGGAGAGGAACCACGGAAACGTGTCCTCTTTCTCCTTTGTTATTTGTGTTATATTTAGAACTGTCTGGCAAAGAAAATAAGGGACTCAGAAATTCAAGGATATAACTGTTATGGTAGTCAATAAAAGTTGGTTTTATTTGCAGATGATATTATTTTATACCTCATAAAACCAGAAAGGGATATTTCAGTGTTGTGGAACATTCTGAGATAGTTTCAAGTCTTTTGGGGATACAAAATTAATGAAGATAAAACAAAGGCAATAGCTGTAAACTATGTACCCACACAAGGATTGGTTCAACAATACCCATATTTATGGGGACATGATAAAATGAAGTACTAAGGAGTACGGATTAAAAAGGATTCTGCTATGTCAGCTACAGGTATGTGGGAAGAGACTAAACAAAAAACTGAGAAACTGGAAGTTCTGTTTTATGCATATGGATAGCAAGATTCAGGCAATGATAATATGTTTAGTTTTAAACACAGGTTGTCATATTTTTATCAACTGGAGGAGGAGTTGTGGATAGCAATTAATAAAGAATTGAAGGATGTTATCTGGGAAAGGAAGAGGGCAAGAGTCAAGTGGGATAAGTTGAGCCTTCTGTGAAGTCCCTAGGCTGGGCCAGTAATCAAGGAGCCTGAATCCTTACCACTGACACTTGAAAGGGACATACACTTGGAATACAAATGGATACACTCAGTATTTCCAGATGCATACTTCTCTGCATCATGCACAATTTCCCTTAAGTGCGCACAGGGCACGGACTCCGTCTGGGGTTTGGATGTCTCTATCTGTCTTCCTCCAAGTCCTCAATAAGATTCCCGACTGGCACAGCTGTAGAGTTAGGCCCTCAGCCAAGTGTCCAAGACAAGTCCTCTAGCACCCTCTCTGTGAAACCAATGTGTGTTCCTGCACCAAGTAGTTAACACACACAATCTTTGAGATTTAATTTTCACACACACACACACACACACACACACACACACACACACACACACACACACACACACACACACACACACAGACATACATACAAGCCACACCTGGGAAAGGCTGGCACAAATGTACCCACTCTACCAACTTTGCCCAAACTATAAGGTAGTTTCACTGCCACCAGTCAGTTACTTTAAGGCTCTTAAAAGGGTATACAATTATACTGAGTGAAATTTATACTAATACAAATGGTAATGTTGATCAAACAGCAAGGCTTTCAGGAATGGCCAGAGTTATCAACAAATAAATATAACCAAATACTCTCAAAACTTAAATATTTTCTAAAAAGGACCAGCCACAGTGAAATGTTTAAATATATTTAATACTAAATAATACAAGAACAAGAAAATACTAAATATCTATTTACAGTAAACAAAAGAGTTTCAGTCACAGGGAATATTAAAAATAACACTGATGGAAAGTTTCACACAGTTACAGAAAAACAGTATTTAGCTAGTCTCACTATCTATTCCTGACTTGACTAAAATAATTACTCTTCCTACTTAATGAATAGAGTAAGACAAGATGGGTGAGTGGTCCTTGTTGTCAGATCCAAGACAGAATGCAGAATACTGCTGAGACTTCAGTCTCCCTCTAATATTAAAACATTATTTCTGTACAGAATGACATCACATACACCTGGTCATCTGACTCTGTTTCCCGCACTATTCTCCCATTACTAGAAGCTACCAGAGTTTAGCACCTGTGTGCTATAATACACACAGATGTAGCTTTGATCAGATGTGGTGCAGTTGCTGGAAGTCATAAAACCATAAAACCATTTCACTCTTCCTACAGGAGCTACCAACTATTCTCTAGCCCAGACATTGTATCTCTGGCTCCATTCAAAACAGTGGGATAACATCTTCATGACTTAACCCATGAAGTAATTTACTTTCAGATATATTTTGCAAAGTCAGGTGGATTAAAATTAACATTAACATTTAAACAGCTACAATAATGCATGTACATTTAAACACAAGCAAACCTCACAAATACATTTTCAGCCCAAGCATCTGTACAAATCAGTTTGATATCCAAATGACATATATTTACAAAATCCCAGCTAGCTGTGCTGGCATATGTTACAAATCCACTGCCCTATTTCCCTGGCATGGCTGGCAGTACCTCCTAACATCACACCTTCCAACAGAACAAAGTGGTTTGGGATTACCTGATTTTAAGGGGTATTTTACAGCTACACAGTTAAGGGTCCTATACACTGCGCAAGCAGAAAGCTAGAATTCAAAGTGGAAAGGGATGATGATGAAACAGGGTGAAGTTCAACAAACAAGGAGAGGCTGGGATTCCGTATGCAGATCCTTAAGCAGAATAACAATAACCATACAGAATAGAAGAAAGTATTCTAACAACTAAGCCAACATGGGGATGGAGAAAAGGGATTCTACCAATAGGGATGACTGCAATTAGGAGAACAGAGAAAAGGCAAAAGGGATCTCAAATTTACTGGAGAGAACTGGCAAAGGAACCAAGGTACTGGAAGTAAATAATTAGAGAAGGAAATGTAATAGAATGGGAAGGGGCCAAGAACTCATTTGGAGTGCAGACTAGAGATGGTTTTCCTTCTCAAGGCTTCATATCAGACTACAGGTGAAGAAAATTAAATAGGGGGATTCTAACCAAAAGACTAGCACTGGTAGAGTGTTTAGTTGAATCTACAACAGAAGCTGCTATTAAAAAGGGATAATTAGTAGGGTATATAAAATATTGCATGACAACTATCAGAATCAATCAGAGGAGGTTATAAAGGACTGAGAAGAGAGACTGGACAGGCAATTCACAAAGAAACAATGGAGGGATATATGTATGGTTCCCAAATGTGCAACAAAGTCTAGAAGACTTAGGATCTTTGATCAGAAGTGTTTGAATAGGTATTTTTATACCAGAAGCAGACTCCAAAGAATTTTTCCTCAGGTAGATTGTTGGAAGTGTAATGGGGAAGAAAGAGGTAATTGGGAACAACCTTTTTTACAAGTGTAATGAGTTGGCAGACTTCAAAAACTCCTTTCAGCCTCCATTATCAGAAATACTGGGTGAGCAAATTAGTGCAACTAAGGAATTGAGTTTTTTTAGCTGTGATACAGAACTGGAATTGACTAGACTTAGTAAGGCCTTGCTGAGTTTAATACTGGTGGCTGCCAGAAAAGTAAATGATTTCCATTTCCTAGGAAAATCTAAACCAACTGTGCTAAAATTTGTGAATATAGTAACAGAGATAAAACAACAGTAAGATAGTACTTTAGAAGAGGGCAAGAACAAATTGTGTAGAAAAAATGGGAATTGTGGGAACAATACATACAGAATAATGTTTTGGAGGAGGAATGAGATTTAAGGGGAGTCAGGAAATGAATGACTTTAATAATGTTTTACTGACAATGACTGGATACATTATGTGATGTATATGTTTATATCTGAAAATATGATAACTTATTACAGATGTTTTTTGTTAAAAAAAAATCATAATACCCTTCTACAGCAAACCTATAGACCAAAGTGTCCTGTGGTAAAGCTGGCACATGACTGGCATTAATACCGGATTCAGAGGTTCAGTTCCCATTCTGAATCTGGGATATTTTGGAAGTTATTTTCTGTAACATTAAGCTGCTTCTTTCCTGCTTAATGAATATACAGGACAAATGGACAGAAGTAAAAGTGCAGACTGCATAAGAGATTGTGACCTGGTCTCCAGTTGTAATGTGTCCGAGATAAGCATATCAAAAAGTTCATCTTTTTTTTTTCCATCAACTGGGTTTTGCCCAATGCCGACCTTTTTTCCCTTTCTTTTGCCAAACTTGCCCATTCTTTTCTCTCTCAGGGGCATCAGCCAGGCTCTCCACACACTGGCTGAGAACCCTACGGTCCATTCATTTGCTAGATGGAAGGCCTAATTAACTCATTCATTCCACTGGAAAGGTGAATGCCAAGCTTCAGGAAGGGAAGTGAGCCGATTATCTCTCCATCCTTCTCTTGGAGCTTCTAACCACTACAATAGCTCTGTACAGCTCTGCTAGTGCTGTTGGCCACAGGGTGCATGCGTGCCTCCATCATATGATGATCCCACTCTAGACAGCGCATGACCTGCAGGCTCATGCTCCACAAGTGTTATACTCGGTGGTCACTGAACCAAAATAACCTCCTTTCTCCCAGAATGTGTGAGCTAATGCTGATCACTCACTTCCATCCTCCCTGTTCTATCCTCTCTAACCCCTGTGACATTAATCAGGCATGTGTCACCTGGGTCACAGTTAGTGGTTTACTTATATAATTCTTTACAATACATAATTATAATTTTTTTGTAGTACTTGGACCACTGTTTTGACATACTGCCAGCTACAGAAAAAAAGGATAGAAAACAAGGTACTTTACGGCTTTAAAAGCTGAGAAACACATAGTGCTGCTAAACAGACAGCATTCAGAAGCCAAGTGCATATCTGAACAGTTTAAAAACTGTTAAACATTTTAGTCTGCCTTTTTTGTATACAGCAAGAAGTATTTTACAGCTATCAAAGCTGTTTCAGCTTCTCAACATGTTCTGTGATGGCTGCTTATGCTCTAGTCTAAGATAAGAGCATAACAGCACTGATGTGCATAACAGAACTTGCTATGCACCTCTTTGTCATCAGAGGGGTTTATAACAAATTTTTTTCCCTTGATTTCCAAGCATAATCAGCACTTTATGTCGGACAAAAATCTAATATCGTACTGAACTGACTTCGATCTTAGCTTGCTATCTGCTCATGCACAATGTGCAACTTAAAGTATATAACTTAAAGGGCCACCAATGAAAAGACAACTTGTGGTAAGGAAACTTACTGAACAAAGCACAAATGTTAGTCCAGTGACAGACACTGGTATATAATACACTCTGGTACTAATGCACTGCAATGTATGGTGCTTGCTGATGTAACTATTTATCCAACTGCTCTCTCTGTCAGTGTATCCATCCTCTATGTCCCCTTACTATATTTAGCATATGAAGTTATAGCTTCTGAAAAGTTGGCTACATAATGTACAGTGAAACAGAAAATTATTGCTGTTTTTTTCAAAGATGTTACATTTTACTTCACAAATTAATATGTGTTGCAGATTATTGCCCTCAAAGAGGAATCTATAAAACCCACAAACTATTGTGTGACATCACTACATATACAGAATTCAGCCACTAGCATATTAACCAAGTTGTCGTAGTACATAATGTCCTTCAAGTAGATTTGCCTCTGAACTCTTTACCTATATCCATGTGTCTCTGGTGCCCACTACTATTCAAGTACAAATACAGGCAAGCAGGAACTGCATGGTAAAACTCAGAAAATGGGAAACACAGAATTACAGCAGGAATACTTGCCAAACAGCCATACAAACATCACTATCAAGTGTACTCAGTATAAATATATCTATATAAAAAGATACACGTGTGCATGCCTCTATCCCTAATGGTCCACCGTTGAAAAGAGTGCCCTAGCCATTTAGTAGTGTCTACATTAAAAAAAACAATTAATCAAAAAACATATTCCCTGATGGCTCGTGGTGATGAGGATGCAGAAGCACTCCCTCTGTCCCCACGTTGGCCCAATAACAACTGAAGGATGCTTCCTAGTACAAGTTTAGGCATGGACGTCAGACTTGAATAGACTGGATTACCTGAGCATCTCCATTTTAGTCAGATGTTCAGTTAATCTACAACATTCTCAACCTAGGCTGGCTGAACAACTGAGTGTAACCTAATAATTATACCCGTGTGCTACTGCATCTCACTTAATATGATCTGGGCTGATGTAATGCCTTGCTGACCAGCCAAATGATGGTCGTAATTTTAGGAAGCAGCTGCAGAAGGAATTCAACCCAGGGATCTTAATTATCACATTTCATCAAAACTCTTTTCTTATCCATTCAACCTACATTATTTTTTAGATTAACTACAAAACTGAAAAAAACTGAGGGATCTAATTAAAATAATGCTTGTGAAATGTTTTAATAAAAAATGGAGTATTAAATACAACTTCCAATATATTCATGGCATACGTGTTAATATTCACCACGTTCTGAGAAAAAAAAATCTGACATTCACAGGGTGGAGCTACCTACTTTTGCAGCAATAATTTATAGTACTAATTTTTTTAGACTTTCTTAACTAGGTTAACCTCACTAAGTACAGTTAATTTAAATGGCTGAGGTGCTCCAGTGCAGTCAATTTATGCAATAATGCATTTGGAAGGTAGGTGACAATGCAGGCATGAAGAAGAAGAAGAAAACTATAGCCAGACAATATCTGGAAACTAGAAATGTACATCAGACTGTGGTGCTGAAAGGATGTAGCACTGGTCTATATGCTATCATGCTACATAATTTAAAACCAACTATTTAGCACTGCTCAATGACAAATGCTTCATTTTTTTGCCTGTGTTAGGTATGTCAGAAGAAAATAAGAAAACATCTTTCTATTTTGTACTTTCCAAACAAATCATCGCTTTCACCTGGAAAAAAATACTTCAAATTCTAATGTAGTGTAACTATAACATAATTCCTATTAAAGCCTACTGCCTGATAAGTCTTGCAGGCTTACTGTGCCTTCTGCTTTCATTCTCCGAGGGTCACCTAACTGCCCTCAGGGACAAGAGCTACAGATCTTGCCTTTGTATCTGGCTGGCCGCTATCTCACCTAGATACCTGAAGATCCATGCCTAATTTCCTAAAGCAGCTATTATTGAGCCAGTGAATTGCTATACCTGGAACTAAAGTGATTACCTCCTAAGTGTAGAAACATCAAAGAGACTGAGACAAGAACAGTAGCAAGGACTAAAAAGTGATATCTGATTAAATGGCTGAATTGTCCTAGTAAAGGTTACCAGATAATCTCTTCGGCTTTAGGGAATGTGCATGCATGTGTGTGTGTGTGTGTGTGTGTGTGTGTGTGTGTGTGTGTGTGTGTGTGTGTGTGTGTGGAGGGGAAATGTCTGTCTGTGCCCATGCCATCCATTTTTGGTTTATCAGCAGTCTCAATGCATATGTTAACCATCCTTGGGCAGGTTTTGTGCTAAAACAACACAGCTCTTCTGCTATTCTTCCAGACTGCAGAACAAAGGGCACAAAGAATTCTAAATGTAAAACCAAGAAGCAGACTGAAAGAAACCAGAAAAATCTATCACTTTATCTGTGTTTATCTCCTTTAAAAAAAAGAAAAACAGTGAATTTCAGCTGTACCTTTTTCTTTATTAGTATCCAACAAGGTCTAAAACAAAAACAATGTCTTCCAAATGTCTTCTAAAATGAATAGCTTTATTTTATTTTGGTATGCAAAACTAGTACATGGAACAGCTGTAAAGTATATTACCTTTAATTCTAGGCTTTCTTCAGTTTTTCTCAAGCCAGTATTTTAAGCACTAACTAGGTATACCAGTCAATTCATGTGGTAGCTACTGAAAATGTTGACAGATTTAAGCTGATCTTCTCCTAACAGAGAAACAAAATTTTGACGATTTGACTATAATACCACAAGGTGAAGCTGGTATTATTTTAATCCAAATCCTATACACATGTGCACACACTCACACACACAGACACACACAGACACACACACACACGGAATCTAACATAGTCTACCCTCTATTTAAGAGGTCATACTAGATAACTCTCTTCCAGATCATAAACTAGCAACAAATTACTTTATGCAGCTAATGTCAATCCTACAATACAGCATTCCCTTTTTCCAGTTTTGGATTGAGTTATCTACATTTCCCAGGACAGACTATAACTTTCATTTACTGTAAATATATCACTTTATCACACCCACTACAGTCTTACACTATGCTAAATGTTCTTTTAGTCTGCTACCCTTTTGTGCTTAAATAAAAATGACAAGTTCTGAAACAAGGATATAAAAAGAAACTAGAGTTGCTGCAGATGGAGGGATAAAATTACTAAGGGCCTAAGCATCTGCTCACCCCCATGCCTCGAATAAGATGAAACAAGGCAAACTCTGATATATGTTTGAAACACGAATGGCTCATAGTCTGTCTCATACGTTCCAATGTTACTAGCAGCTGATATCAGAAGGAAGAGGAATAGGAGGTAAACATGCTGATGCTTTTGCTATCATATAAACGAATACTCTGCTTCACAGAAGGTGTGAATCAATTAAGTATTGAGAGTACTCAGTCACGTTTCACTCATATTCACGCTTCCAGATTAATTATGGCCACTGTTCATTGTCTGTCACTGTCTGTGTCTAGTAAAGTTCCATACTGAAAAAAAAAAAAACAGACCAAAACCCAGAGGAGAAGAGCAAATCTTGAAAAATTGCTCTTCTCCTTAAAACTTCTTTTTGTAGGAGGGACAAACTCCCCACCCCCAAAATTATATATACCAACTCCAAGATCACCATACCTTGGAGAAAAGAGAATATTCCAAGAAATGGCATTTTGGACTTGGTATACGGAGGTCCATTCTTTCGGCCATTCAGTCTCTGCAAGGTTACTGTCCTGATACCAAAGTCCATATACTACTAAGCTTCTCCCATCAGTCCCTTAATCCTACTTTAAAGCTATATGATACTCTGCCAGTTCCTTATATTATTATTATTATCAGTCTATATGATGCTCCCTACAGTGCCCTAGCTCTACTAAAATTCCATGCTGTACTCTCTTAAGTGCCCAGGTGCCCAAGAGTTACTTCTACTCCTAGTCTATGTGGAATTTGCTGTCAATACCTGAAATTACTAACAGGGTCTCTCTTCAGGACTGCCCTTGCCCTACTATATATACATATATATATATATATATATATATATATATATATATATATATATATATTAGTATTCTCTGTCAGCATCTTAGTGCCCAACTCCTACTATCAATGCCCAGACTATTTCTCCACCAGTATCCTAGTCCTAGTGTTAATATTGAACTCCACCAGCATCCTGGTCCAAGATTTGTATTAATTCATATTATAGTACTCTATAAGTGCCCTGGTCCTATTAATAATACTGTTTGCACTCTGTCAGTGGCCTGCTCCTACTATTAATTCATACTGTACTCTGACAGTGCCTTGGTCCCATTGTTAATTCATACTGTATTCTGACAGTGCCCTGGTCCTACTGTTAATTCATGCTGTACTTTGACAGTGCCCTGGTCCTATTGTTAATTCATGCTGTACTCTGACAGGGCTCTGGTACTAGCATTTGCTGCGATTGCCACGGTTCTATTATTATGATTTGCAGAATGACCCTAGTTTTGCCTATTATTTTTGCCCTGCTCTTGTAAAATGTTTGATCTGATAGTAAATTAGTGAAGATTAAAGTTGGTTAATAATGCCAGACATTACAGTTTTACTCTTATTATTGTTAAGAAAGTGAATGTTAATATAAAACCTCTTGTTCTCTCAGCTTTTCTGAATTAGAGAAATATTTAAAAATTGTCCCTGATTTGGAGCCTTTGACTGGCCACTATTTTAGCCTGTCCAGAATTCTTGAGCAAAGAATTAAAGCAGTGTGGTCAGTGCCCTGGACCTAGTATTAATTCACTCTGTACTGTTAGTTCCTTGATTCCAGTATTAATTCGAGCTGTACTCTATCAGTGCCTTGATCCTGGTATTAATTCAAGCTGTACTCTATCAATGCTATGGCCCTAGTATTAATTCACACTGTACTCTGTGAGTGCTATGGTCCTAGTATTAATCATGCTTTATGGCTTCAAACTCCACAGCTAAGCCTGAAAAGTAAATGTCATTGGATAGTCCCAACAATGACCCAGGTGCAATCAGTGGATTTCAGTCTAGCCGGAAAGCCAGAGTCCTAGGAAAGCGAGACAAAGAAGGAAGTAAGGCTCTAAAATCAGGTGACACTTTCAAAGGAAGTCTGTTTCTATTTCCAAAGAAAATAAATCAACAAAAAGAAAAAAAAACAGGATCATCACCATGGTTATTTAGTGTAAAAAACTTTAATAACATAAATTAAAATGATAAAAACATGAGATAAGCGCCATCAGACAACTTCCATGCCCTTCCTCAGATCTAAGAACTCCATGTTTGTATAGGCTACATAAATAAAACATCAGCCAATCAGTTATAAGATTTGAGATGCTGCCCTCTCAAAGCCAGTTTTAATGGGATACAAGGGTTCAAACCGGGAGGTGAGTCCACTTGCAAATCACTAATCCACTTTATCTCTGCCTGTTACGTGAATAAAGTTAAATCACCTCCTCTCAAATTTTCTTTGATAGTCTGTAGAGCCATAAAGGAAAAGGAATGAGAGGTGTAAGTCATAATATGTCTGAATATAGGATTTTTAATGTCTTTAAGACACATATCGCTGATATGTTTTGAAATCCTTTCTTTGAGCTGCTGGTTAGTTTTGCCAACATAAAAAGAGTCACAATGTTGGCAGAAAGCAATGTAAACCACATTTTTGATCTTGCAGTCTACATAGGTCTTTAAAGAATAAGCTCTACCCTTTTGTGAGTGTGTGAAAATCTCTTGTTTTGAAATAAATTTGCAGCAGCTGCATGTCAGGCAAGGATATGTACCTAGCTTATTCGATACAACTGAAATGTTGTTAGGCTGGTGATGACATAGCAGCTGTTTGATGTTATCTGTCCCCTCATTACATTCTTATAAATATGTTTGGGATGCATACTGTTGACTCAATATATTACTCCGTCTGCATTCCTTTCGACATATGGTAGTTTGAATATCATTAGCAGCATCCAAATGTAAAGACACTTCCAAAAAATTTATTTTTTCTTTAGAATAGTAAGCCGTGAATTTCAGAAAATCAATAGTTGTTTCTAGATTAAGTAATTAAATTCAATAAATCATTCTCAGTACCATTCCATAATATAAAGAGGTCATCCACAAATCTTTTATAGTAAACAATGTATGAACAAAAAGTGTTATTATTCAAAACATAACAATTTTCCCATTTAGCTTATACAAGAATTGCGTAACTATTGGTGCAGGGGGTGCCCATGGCAACTCCCTACTTCTGCCAATAGATCTTGGTATCATAAATGAATAAGTTATTCTCTAGGACCACCTCAAGCCTAAAAAAGATCAAACTGATCTTGTCATTATAATAGTCCTGAGTAGTATTGAGTAATTTTTTTATACTGGCTATTCCATAATCATTCGGAATAACTGTGAACAGACTAACAATATCTAAAGTAACCAACAAATAAGAACTGAAGTCCATGATATGAGAAGTACACTCGTATAAAGTATTCAAAAAATGTTCAGTGTCTCTCAGTAGAGGCAGATATTAATGCTTGCTTTAACTGTTTATCAATGTAAATGGACAAGGGCTCCGTCAAACAGCCCTCACCAGCAACAATAGGTCATAGTGGTGGATCCATTAAGTTTTTGTGTATCTTAGGCAGTTCTTTTATAATTGGAATACAAGGATGTATTACAGTAAAAATTTCAAATAAAGACTCATTTCTCTTTTGAATCATTAGAAGCTCATATAATTTAACATTATGTATCATTTGCTTAACTTGTAACATATTGATTGGAATATATGTTGGAGTATCATTCAGCATGTCAATCATCTTCCTGTGATAATCTGATTGGTTAATTATAACCACAGCTCCTCCTTTATCAGCTGCAGAAATTAGGATATCATGGTTAATCTGTAGTTCATGGAAGTCCCAAAGCCTCTTGCTGTGTTAAATTGCAAAAGTATTTGTGCTGCTTGTTCAAACTTTCTGTTATTTCATGCTGAAACAGTCTAAAGAAAGTGTCAGGCAGAGGACTATTCTGAGGTACGAAGGTGTTCTGTCTTTTAAATACATCATTTCCTGAATCAGATTTAACTTCATATAAACATTTCAGCATGACATTTATACAAAAACATTTCAAACTAACCAACACATCACTTAAATAAGAAGACACTGCAGGAATAAATGTGATGCCTTTGTTGAGTAGACTACGCTGTGCTGCATTTAATTCAAAGTTACTTAAATTAACCACTAGACTAACCTCATTGCTGTTTAGCTCTCTAGCGAGCATTTCCTTCTTTTTCTGCCCCAACCCGTAGACTATTGGTGGGTGTGTGTGTTGTTATTAATGACTTTACTGGTAGAGATACACAAGAAGAAATGAACACAAATTATTGTGATCTTTGTCCTCCAGAGACAAGTCATTTTTGTTTAAATTGTTCTCCTTGCAAAGAATCACATTGTAGATTAAAATTACTGATGTTTGCTTTACTTTGTGTGTCTAAGGCTAGTTTTGCCAACATAAAAAGAGTCACAAAGTTGGCAGCAAGCAATGTAAACCACATTTTTGCTCTTGCAGTCTGCATAGGTCTAAAAATGGCAAATGATAAACCTTGAAACTAGTTTTAATTATTTAAAATTACTGATTGAATATTTTGCACCACTAGAGAGAAATGTTTCCCTAGCGGAAATGCAACAGAAAAGTCTTGAAACTAATTTTGTGGATGATATTTTTACAAACAAACTTGATGAACTCTACCTTAATATTTCTGCCTTGGACACACGGCTATGCATCAACACCAAAACACGAATGAAAGATTTACTCTGTTTTAAAAATGGACATATTTTTACCTGGCCTAAGGGAGTAGGCATGGAGAATGGAGACAATGTTACGGATGGAACTACTGATGTAACAACAGGTGAACATAAATCTCAAAAGTATAAGTCACACAGCACTAAATGTATTGATAACTCTAAGAAAGTAAACATAAGTAATTTTAATCTACAATATGATTCTTTGCAAGATCAATTTAAACACAATGACTAGTCTTTGGGGGCAAGACCCAAAGGTCACAATAATTTGTCTTTGTTTTTTTTCTTCTCTACCTCTACCAATAAAGTCATTAACAACACACACACCCCAATGGTCTAAGAGTCGGAGCAGGAAAGAAAAGGAAATGCTTGCTAGAGAGCTAAACATAAATTAGGTTGATCTAGTGGTTAATTTAAGTAACTTTTAATTAAACAGAGCACAGTGTAGTCTACTCAACAAAGGCATCACATTTATTCCTACAGTGTCTTCTTGTTTAAGTGATGTGTTGGTTAGTCTGAAATTATTTTTTAGGAATGCCATGCTGAAATGTTTATATGAAGGTATATTTGATTCAGGAAATTATGTATTTAAAAAAACAAGCACCTTCATAACTCAGAATAGTCCTCTGATCGACACTTTCTTTACTTACTATATCAGCACTAAATAACAGAAAGGTTGAACAAACAACACAAATACTTTTGCAATTTAACACAAGAGGCCTTGGTACATCGTGAACTACAGAATATGATATCCTAAAATCTGCAGCTGACAAAGGAGGAGCTGTGGTTGTATGACTGATCTGCTGAATGATACTGCAACATATATTCCAATCAATATGTTACAAGTTAAGCATCCCTGTTTTTATTTCAAGTCCTAAACAGTCATGTGATACAAAAGGCAGCCCCATTTAAAGGGATAAAATGCATTCTACATACCCCTTTCTTTCCACCCTAACCAATTTAATCCTGCTCACCTCCTAGAATTTAAACATCTCCAAAATCAAGCCAAACACTTCATAATCAGAGATAAGAAAAACATCTACCTCACATCCCTAAACCAAAACAGAAACGACACTAAGACATTTTGGGGTACCATCTCTAGTTTACTGTAGCCAGGTAACAAAAACAATCCATGCCCACATCCAGACAAATCCTCCAATAAAATAGCAACCGTCTTCAACACACACTTCATAGACACCATCTCCATACTCTCTGCCACCTTCCCACAAACAAATTCTACAGCTAGCAAACACACATTCATGCAACCTTCACACAACCACCCCAATGCTTGCTTTTCCTTCTTCCCTATTCCCACAGCTACCATTCACAAATTACTACTCAAACTAAAACCCTGTACAACTGCTCCAAATAATCAACCCACAGATTACTTGCAAATGTTAGCCAAATCTGTAGCCTACCCCATTAGCATATTAATCAACAGATCCCTCCAAGAGGCTCATGTACCTGTAATCTGGAAAAAAGGCTACATACTCCCATTTCACAAAGGTGGCCCTAATATACATTTCATCAATTTACAGCCAATTGTAATACTCTCTCCACTATCCAAAATCATGGAGAAATTCATCCACGCTCAGCTCCTAAATTTCCTAACAGAAGATAAGATATTATCCCCATCCCAACATGGATTCCACCCATATCACAGTACCACCACTGCACTCCTGTCATTCATGGACACTGTGACCCAAGCAAGGGACACTGGAAAAATTGTCTCCTCTCTCTTTCTGGATCTCTCCAAAGCCTTCGACACCATATCCCACCTCTTACTCCTGGCAAAGCTATCCAATCTGGGAATGTCACCCTCCACTCTGAACTGTTTTTCTGATTATCTAACCAACAGACAGCAAGCCACTAAATGGCTCCACTCTTTCTCACCATTCCTCAGTATAACACAGGAGCTCCCCAAGGATCCATATTGCGACCTTTGCTTTTCAGCATATTCATTAATGACTTCCACTCCACCCTCCCCCTAAATCCTGTAATACAGTACATAGATGACTCGACCATTATCTGCATTGCGACTCTGCTGACAAACTCCTAGCTACTCTGCTGACAAACTCCTAGCTAGGACTCAACATGTTTTCTCAATCACTGAGGAATGGATGAGTAACAACCATCTAGCCTTCAACCCCAGCAAAGCTAACCTGCTTTTATTCACCCCCAAAAAATCAACCTCCCTAAATAGAGCAGATTTTAATATCTATTCACAAAACAAAACCTGCATTAGAGCAGTATCGCAAACTAAACTTCTAGGAGTTATAATAGACAAATACTTAACCTTCAATCTACACATCCAAAACTGCATAAAAAAAACATTAGAAACTAGGCACCCTCAATAAACATAAAATTGTACCTCATACCCACCACTAGACAAACTCTTGCACTATCCTATTTGCTTCCTTCACTTTTATACAGTGCCCATTTGTTCATTAACATTCAAAGCTCCTTAAAATCCAAGATAGAGAAATTGTATAAGGTTAAAAATAAAATAAATAATTTAAGTAAAGATGAATTTAGAGCTCTACAACAGTTAGAGAATGAAGCTAATTTAGTCATAAGGCCAGCAGATAAGGGTGGACAAATTATTTTAATGGATAGATCGGGCTATGACACTCTGATGTATGAAATGCTTAATGATAGAAATTTTTATCAGATTGTCACACCCATACAAGTGAAAGAGATGGTATATAACATTCAAAGTTTAATCAAGAACTTGGGGGATATAAGTTCTATAGATGGTGAACTTGTTAAATATTTCACTACAGTAAATCCCACTATTCCTACAATTCAAGGGCTACCAAAGCTACACAAATGCCCACATAGGCCCCCTATGAGGCCTATAGTTGCAGGAAATGGCTGGAGTACGGAGCCAATTTAAATTTTTTAGAAAAAAATTTAAAGTATTATTAGATGGTTCTGTATTTATTTTAAAAGATACAGAGCATTTTTTGCGTGATTTATATGAATATACAAACCAAAGCTTTTTATTTGAGAATATTATTTTTGTTACATTAGATGTGGTTTCCCTATTTACCGTCATTCCGAATGGAGCTGGTATTAAGAATTTAAGGAAGTTGATAGGGAGAAGTGGGGTTTTGATATTAAGAAAATTGAGCTAATCCAAACATTAATGAGTATAGTGCTTTTAAATAATGTTTTTATATATGGCGAGACTATTTTTTGGCAGAGAAATGGTGTTGCAATGGGGAGTTCGTGCTCCAATAGTTATGCGAATGCAGTTATGTCCATCTGGGAAACGGAATATTTATTAGGAGGTCCATTTAAAGATTTTATTTTATTTTATAGAAGGTTTGTGGATGACCTTTTCCTTTTATGGAGAGGGACTATCACATAATTGATGGAGTTTGTTGCATATATTAATGGGTCTTCAGATTTTTTAAAATTTACTTTAAATTATTCAGTTCAAGGTATCAATTTTTTAGCTGTGTTTGTAGAGAAAGATGATGTGCATAGAATTACTACAAGGATGTATAAAAAGGAATGTCATGCTAATAAATTACTGAGCAGAGATAGCATGCACCCTAATTATATTTTTAAAAATGTAGTCCAAATCAATTTTAAGAGCCTCAAGATTGAGTGTGAAGAATGATGAATATGAAAGGCAAACAATAGGAACAGCCTGTGAGCTCTCAGAGAGAGGTTATGAAGAGGTAATGATCCAAAATAATATTACACAAGTTAAGAAATTAAGAGGGACAAAAGCTAGACCTTATTTTTCAGAGAGACAACAAAAAAATAGACAGATATATGACAACAAGCTTAGAATGTGTGTCCCATATACTAGGGATGTTGAGAAGTATACACCTATTATTAATGAACATTGGAACATTCTTGTTACTGATAATCAAATAAGAGATATAGTGGGATTGAAGCCTCAATTTTCATTTAAAAACAAGAAAAACTTGAAGAGAAGGTTATGTACAATGAAAGGTCCAATACCTAATGAACAAGTATATGGGACAAAACCGTGTGGTAGATGTAATTTTTGTAAATGGATAAATAAAGACTTGTACTTTAAACATCCGGATACTGGGCATATATTTGATATTAGAGTGAATGCGACCTGCGATACATCACATATAGTCTATTTAGCCAGCTGTTTAATATGTAATAAATTTTATGTTGGCAAAACGGATCGCACATTAAAAGAGAGAATAAGAGAGCATCTTTACCACATAAAGAAAGGAACTAATGTTAATGCTTTAGCGAAACATGTCACTAATGTAGGTGAACATCATACTTTTAAGTTTGTAGTGATAGGTAGAACATACTGTAGCATTAGGGGAGGTGATATTAAATCCAGGACTGAAGAAATGAAAGCTAACTGGATTGTGAGGCTTAGAGTGAATTATGGGCATGGTTTGAATGACTGTGTCCCTATCAAACCCATATTAAGTAAGAGGTCTTTGCCAGATCCAACAGTCGAGGTCGCAGGAAATGGAAATTCTCAGGGGAGAATCAAGGTATGAGCCGAAGGGTGCAGAACTGAATCAACTCGTCTTTAATTTCTCCAGGTTTCAGCTTAGTCACACAGACTATACTTTACTAAATAAAGGTTTATCCTTTATTCCTTCGCAAGCAAGTGACTTAAGTGAGTTGTTGATTGATTTGATACTATTTGGGCGTGCGATAGCACTCAAATTAATGTTTGCTACTGATAACAAAATGGTCTCACAACCAGTGTACAATTTTAAATGTAGAAGTTCTTTTGTTCCCCATTTACCTGCGAATGTAGAGTGTTTTATTAGCTTATGTGAAAATGATTTATACGCATATTTTGCGAAACAAGGGCGTAGATGCACATATTTTAATCTGAGCAAGCAACAACAACAGTCTTTGGTTAATCTATCCTTGAATGAAGATCTGGTGATAAAACCTGCTGATAAGGGGGGTGGGGTAGCACTATTAGATGCTAATGATTATAATACAGCAATGTTGTGTATGTCATTTGACACAAACACTTATATGGAGATAAATCTAGAACATTTTGCAAGAATTGTTACAAGAGTGCATGATGATTTGTATGATCTTTTGATGTGCAGACAGGTCACACAGGAGCTATATAATTATTTTTTAGTTGAATTTCCGTTAATTCCATACATAAAAGGCCTACCCAAGGTTCATAAGAACATCTTCCCCCCACCGATGAGACCCATACTGGCTGGGGATGGGTGGGTGACAGAGAGAATATCAGTTTATACTGAAAGTATACTAGGACCTTTAGTTAGGAACATACCTATTATTTTAAAAGATAGTTACCAACTAATTGAGTTAGCTGGCTTTACCAATGGTAGAATTGATCCTTCTTGTCTATTGGTAACTTTAGATGTTAAAAATCTCTTCACCTCAATTCCTAACGAATATGGCATCGAAGCCGTTAGGGAGGTTTTATGTTCAACTAAAGGAATTAATAATGATGCACACTTTTAGAGATTGTATTAACTAATAATGTCTTCATGTTCAATGATAAGCTGTTTGCACAGAAGTGGGGTGTCGCCATGGGCACCCCATGTGCTAATTCGTATGCAAATCTAGTAGTACACTGTTGGGAGAGAAGGTTCCTGCTCAATTGTGCATTCTATCCACAGGTGATTTTCTACAGAAGGTTTGTGGATGATATACTACTCTTCTGGAAAGGTGATATAGAAGAACTGAAAGCTTTTATTTGCTATTTGGACTCAACTACAGACTTCTTAAGATTCACACTGGATTTTTCATATGATAAAGTGGATTTTTTGGATATAAGTATAACAAAGGATACAGGAGGTTGTATATCCACTTCCCTCTATAGAAAACCATGCTGGAAGAACGCACTCTTACATTATAGTAGCATGCATCCGAGATTTGTATTTTCTAATATTGTCAAGGGACAATTTGTTAGGATCACTAGATTATGTAAGGATGTCTGACCATGCAGACACAACTGGATACCATGCATACCCTCTTTGTAGATAGAGGCTATAATAGTTGCATGGTAAGTAAGATTAAGGATTCAGTACTACATGGACTAGGAGAAGGCAGTAGTAATACAATTAGATATACCTATGGAAGGAGAAATATATCCAATGGTCCCAGTGTTACTTTTACTACTAGATATACTAATGACAACAATAAGCTAGTAGATATTATTAGGAAGAATTGGCAGGTATTAACTGTCGATCCAATTATCCTAAATATTATAGGAGCCACTCCTAGGTTTAGGTATAGAAATAGTAAGAATCTAAAAAGAATTTTATGCAGAGAACATTCATGCATCGAGCATGATAGACCTAGAACGACCAAATTAGGTACATATCGTTGCAATAGATGCAAGATGTGTAGTTTCATCATAGGTGAACAATGTTTCATCCATCCTACTATTGATTATACATTTACACCTAGGTTTCATGCCAGTTGTGATAATGAGAACTTGATATATTTAGCAGCCTGTACACAATGTACGGTGTTTTACGTGGGCATGACCTCAAGAAAATTAAAAGATAGAATGTATAATCGTATTTATGATATAAGAAAGAAGAATCAACAGAACGCATTAGCTAGACATGTTATATCTCATGCTAATCATAGTTTTAAATTCAGGGTGTTACAATTGGTAAAAGAGAATAGGAGGGGAGGCAATAATATGAATTACCTAGAATCCATTAAGCTTTGTTGGATTTTTAAATTACGAGCTCACGTAGATCCTGGTCTTAACCAATTTATTAGCATTAAGCCTGTGCTTGATGCTCGTAAATAGTACTTTATGGGTTTAAAACACACTTGATTTTGTTTTAAATGCTTTATGGAAGTTGATTGGTTATATGTATATTTATATTTATTCACGTTATTATATGTTTTGAATAAATATTGTTGTTTTTTATTTTGTATCTTTATATATAGAAGCTACGTACATATATTTATAGGCTATTTAATATTATATGAGTACTAATGACTACAGAAAATGGTTGAAACGTTTTCAATGTTATTAATTATTTGACATATATAACTATGATGTGACTTGTTTTATAGTTACATCGAGGTTACTCATACATATGTTTTTGATATTCATTAAATATATGTATATGCACAGAAAATATGAATTAATTTATATTGCTACATAGCATTTATATATATATATATATATATATATATATATATATATATATATATTTTTTTTTTATGGGAGATGTTTCTATACATTATTGAGTCTAGCTTGTATTATGGATTTGGTTTTAGCTTGTTTGGGCGCTAGATTGTTATTATTTACATTAGAATCACATATAACAGGTGTGTTGATTAGTTTTTGTATCGTTTTAAATGAACATTTTTCCACTAGAACTCACAATGGATGATGCAGATTGTTTTATACAATTATTTTAATTGTTTGCATCTAGGATTGATTGTCTCCAATGAAGTAATTATGATGTTATATTTAAACGCTGAGATACAAATGATATAGTGAAATCTGAAGAAGCCTGCCGAGGGAGCACGTGAAAGCGCTTATTCATCTAAAATAAACTTGGATTTTATGCACTATCCTGTGGTGGTCGTGTCCTGTCTTCTTCTATTAATTGGTTTTCTTGTTCGGGACTGGGACCTTTGGACGGTAGCTGTACTTCATTATATTTTATATCATTTTAATTTATGTTAAGTTTTTTACACTAACAGCCATGGTGGTGATACTGCTCTTTTCTTTATCTGTTGGTGGTGTTACAGTATGTACCTTCACTGGTTTCTTCGTGCTATCTGTTGTTTAAAGAAAATAAATCACATATATTTGATCACTGCTGTCAATATCAACAATGCTAAAATGGAAATACAACAGTGTGGGATAAAATTCAAGAATATATGATGACATAAAGAAACACAGCAATCCAAAAGCAAAATAAACAAGTCTGGTGAAGGGACACTATGTTCCCATAAAATAAAATAATCATACTCAATGAGTTCTGGAGGCAGTGGTGCTATTTATTTATCTGCTTCATTTTATTTATTTTTACTTAAAGTGATCAAAATGTGTGGCCTGGCTGCATGCTGTAGAGGGATAAGCCCTGACTATGACCAAAATGTGCCAGGAACAAACAACAGCCCAGCTGTTGGAGGGGCCAGCTGGACAGGGTACTAGCAAGTAGCAAACACTAGCTTGCCCATCCAGAGGTACGGAGGAAGATATGTCCTTGGTCTACTGCAAGACCAACAACTGTGAAAGGCCAGGTACCAAGAAAGAAGGCAATGCATGTGCTGGAATAGAAACATCTGGCCTGTCAAGCAACACTAGCATACCTCTCAATTGTACAGACTTTTGCAGAATGTCCAGATATTTGCCTCACATTTTTGGTCGGTTTCTCATAAAATTGTGTGTGTGTTTTTTTTTTTTTTTTGGGGGGAGGGGGCAAGTCACTAGCAAATCACTGAAGACTGAATTCAGAAAATAATGACAGACATTCAAGATTCACACTTCACACCCTTCAGAAAATTCATGCTAATGCAAAACCTCTTATTGTATTGACTTTTTATGTTTGTTAAAGCAGTAATTAATAACTGTCCCTATTTTTGAGCCTCTCCCCTTAATTTATAGTTTTGTCCAGATTTTTTGCTCTAAGAGTATGAACACTAGTACTGTAGGCAAGTGGAAGCATGTACATTTTACTGGACCACTGAAGCATGCCACACTTTCCCTTACTCTTGCTCCCCCCTCAAAATATTTCAAAAAAGGGGGTTAATAAGTTGATAGGAGTAAAGGCTAGGTAGTTGCAATAGTAACGGGATAAAATAATTAAAAAAATGGTGATAAAGATACCAACTGGCTTGTGAAACCCAAAGTCTTTGGTTGACATCATATACTCTGCTAAGGTCTCAGATTCTTAGCAAGATACTAAGCATGTTGCACAACTTTAAATTTGGATGTAATATCTGACTTTTACAATGGTCACCACGGCATGTACTAAAGGATGCCCTGAAGAGGAGTAGGAGACTGATTCAAGTGCTTAATAATGTGGCTGTGGACAATAAAGTTTAAAAGAAGTGCAAAGTAAAATCGAGAAGTTTAAGAAAGAAAAAGGAAAGTTACTTCAGTGACTACAGCCATTATTAGTAAAACAAGGATCTCAAGTTCTACTTGGAACAACTGATAACATATGAAGAAAGAGCTCAAGCAACAGTAGCAACCTTGGATATCAGCTCAGTGCAGGCCAGAGGGCTTTCTTATTATACCCTACTCACCTTTCCATCTCCCACCTTTAGCCTGGTCAGGTGCATTCAATGGGAAGTGTATGTACTGCAGGCTCTTGTACATTAGATACATATGCTGACAGCAACCCCCCCCCCCCAACAAATGTGCTGTTGGCACAGCCCCTCCCAACACATGTGCTGCTGGCATAGCTTCCAAGCCTCAAACTTTAGTACATGGCTAGTTCCTAGTCCCCACCACAGAATGATGCAAAACCTCACAATCTTCCCATAGAAATAGAGGGTCTATATTAGAAGACTGAAGACGCATTCTTTCGAATGTGTCTTGGTCAAACTTAAAAGGCTGAAAATGCAAAATATCAAAGTGGTTGTTAGGCAAATTCTTTCCCTGGGAAAGAATTTGCTTGGCCTCTTCGGTACTATGCCGTTTTCGGCACTGTAGTGCAGTCTCGGAGTTGGTATATTTAAGTAGGGGGTGTGGGGGGGCACAACCCCCCACTTAATGTAATGTTTGAAATTGTTTTTTTTTTTTTTGTTGGAACAGCGATTTTTTTCCCTTGGAAAAAAATCTCTGTTCTGACACTTCGACATTGTAAGCTTTCACTTACATAGGGTCGATTAATCACCGTTCGCTTTTTTAAGCATTCAGTGATCTAATGTAGACCCAGAATAGAGGGCTGGTTATAGTGAATTATTTCCATTGAAATATTTTAAATGTGCAGGTTGTGTGTTTAATATAAATGTGCACGTACAGATAAAGAAACTGTTCAAATATATGTTTAAAAGCGACAGCAGGTCATGGACAGGCACAGTCTGCAGTGGAGCTTAACAGACAAACAACAAAAAAAGTAGCAGCTAGATTACTTGATCTGCTTGTCTGACAAGAGCTCTGACTGAGTGTTAAGGCTTACTCCATCATCTGCTGCATGTCTGATGAGAGCTATGACTCAGTGTTAAGGCTTACTCCATCAACTGAACTATGT
The DNA here is from genome assembly GCF_019279795.1 of Protopterus annectens. NCBI lineage: Eukaryota > Metazoa > Chordata > Ceratodontiformes > Protopteridae > Protopterus > Protopterus annectens. The sequence goes on along the minus strand of NC_056728.1, from coordinate 1,371,913,950 downwards.
TGTGTGTTTACTACTCTGTATATACTGGAAATCATTCACTATTCTTCATACAAGCTGGTGTAAACAAATGGAAATGGTGCACAAAATATCAGACAGTAGATCACCTTTGAACAAACTGTTTAGCAGAACTGCTCTCAGTATAAATCATAAAGATGAAATGCATTTCATCAAAACAGAAACTTGCTCCAGAAGGATCACTTGGTCACAAGGGTCATGTGTGACACTGGTGTTCATGAGCTGCATAAGGGTCGCACACATAACAGTTCATACTGGAAATCTATGGACTTGTTTTAAGATGACAGTCTGTTCTTGACTAGTTTCTCTGCTTAATAAATGTGTATTCACTGAGGCATCTAAATCAAGTGGTTCATCAGAGTTGTTATAAAGGAAACCATCAAATGCTATTTAATAGTAAGAGACCAAACTTCCTGTTTAACTCTTTTGGGACTGCTTACTTTCATTTTTCTGACATTAATGAATGTGTGCACAAGGTATTTTCAAAAATTATGGAATTTTTACATATTGTTAGTTATTTCTCCTGAAGAACATCAATGTCTAGTACCTGCGAAACACAGCAGAAATATAACTATATATTCCACTGTGTAAAGAGTTTACCTAACAAAAGAAGCAACTGCAAACATGCTGCTTCTATTTCAACTTTAATACAAAACTATTGGCACTTGAAAGCTAGAGCTTATGGCTGGGACAAATGTTCTCCCAGTTTTTTTAATTTCACTTGTACTGATGTTAGTAATACAGATCATTTATTTTGTTTTAGTAAGATTATAAAATTAGAATTTATAATAAAAAGTAACAAGCATGGTAGACTGGCTTTCTGTGCATATCGCCAGCCCTGTTTCCATATTCTATGAAAAAGTATGTTAGGAAAGAACAGGTGTTACAAGCAGATACACAGTGATATGAACAGTTAAAACTGCAAATCTATGAACAGCAAAAGAATGAGGCAAACAGACAAAGTGTGTGCTCATGCACTTGCATATATCTGACACAAATGTAAAACTAAGGCAAAGGGAAACAAATGAAATTAAACAAGTAAAGCTATTTCTTTTAGTAGATACTTCAGTTACTAAAGGCTTTACGTCCAGAGAACATTCATAAACAGTTCAAATGATTAACAGAGAATGTTCATTTTTTCTGGCAATCTCTGTAGGTGTCACAGTTACTAACGTGATGTTAACCACCTTTCTTGTCTTGCACGCAAAGTGACTCACTGTGTTAATATAGCCTGGAAAATGAAGCTGTTAAATTCACAAGCAGCATCACATATGCTAACCATCTTTGATGAATGTTGTCTGGACTACAGGTAATAAGTTAAATGTAGTGAGTGGTCACTTATTTACTAGATAAACTGAAGAACCACACCAGTTATTATCACTTGATATTACCATGTCAGCAAAAGTGCAAAACACTCACTAAAACTTTCAAAAGTAAATACTGTTACTTGTTTTGACTAATTAACTTTACTTTATGTATGAAGTAGCAAGTTTTGACTCATTCCTAGAGAAAAAAAAACAGTTGCTTTACTCTTCTGTTAAGTGGAGCTGAAAATATGACCTGTCAGCAATTCACTGTAACAAAATGTGTTTCCTCTGTTGCTCATCACTTGAGCCCCATTCATACAACACAAACCATGCATTCTCATCACACTCATCTGCCATTAGAAGAAACACAGAGTCAGAAATGAGAGCAGGTCGGCATGGCATGGTAACTGGGAAGGACCTGCTGCCATGGTTGCTGCCTGCTGTCAGGCTCCAGAGAAATGCTCACCTTCACAACACTGATACTCTTTCTTGTTCTCTTCAGATGGCTCAGATGGACCGGACAACATTGCATTCAGTGCTTGTTTGCACTGCTGCAACAGAGTCACAACGTTTTGGCTATTCATGATGACTGCTCCTTCTTGCTTTTGAATTAGGCTTCCTTGGGTGTAGGGTGATCAATTACCTAAGGGAAGACACAAAACTGAGATAAAAGATTTTTCAAGGCTCAGGCTACCTGGTGAACAAAAGGCACAAATGATTAAGTAAAGCCTCATCAATTATCTGTAAGCCTCAAACAGGGAAAGATAATAGTGGACTTTCCCCATAAAATCTCTGGCATCAGAGAACTTCATTTGATAAGTGTGTGAATTTACAGCAGGGAGTTGCAAGCAAACTGTATAGGCAAGCATACTTAAAATGTTAAGGCACACATGTCAGAGATACTGCATCCAGTACAAAGAGGTATCAACTAGGTAGCTTCTGCTGACACTGGGACTCATAATGAACTAGTTTCAAAAGACTGATGCTGCACACCTGCTCCCATCTCTTACTAAAGCATTAAACAAGCAGCATAAATTAAGAATTGTTCAATGGGAAAACTCCTGTGCACTTTTAAAGTATACCGTTACTTTATGTGAATGAAAACAGATAATACACTAAAAAGAAAACATAAAAACAGTCTTCGTTTTTTTTCTAAACATTTTAACAGACATAAATATGTTTTTTTCAACAGCTGCAGCTAATACCAGACTAAAGTCATTTAAAGTAGCTTCCATATTCAGCAACCAGTTAAGTATCTAGTCTATACAAAATTCACAGATACATTTTCTTCAGTCTGTAAAAAAGGAATACAGCTCATGTATGCAAACACTGCTTAACTGGTCTTGTTATTTATTCACAAGTTTAAAACTGTTTAGTTATCTGCTCAACACTTTAATGTTACTACTAGAATGTAATTAAATTCTACATAAAGTACCTGGAAGAGAAATTTGGTAAGGCAGACCCTTGGTTGGGAAAAATTTTCCTAGCTGCTACAAATCAGCACTGACATGGTCACCACAGAACTGAAGGGAGGGTACCACATAATGGTTGTAGTAACCTCTGATACAACAGATGCTGTGCGAAAAATGCACTCTTTTCAAATGGTGTACAAATCCTGAGGATAATTATATTAAATAAGAATGGAGTGAGAGAGAAACATTTTGTATGAGTTACACTCCTGACATTGACAATTATGACACAGATCCATGAGAGGGTACTTTAAGCAACTACTATGAAACAAATATCAGCTTTTCCCCCCTTTTATTCCTAAAGAGTTAAACTTGGACTTTTCTGTATCCCCTTGTCAGTCACTTCCATGCTCTGCAATCCCACTCAGCCCTAAACAATACCAAAGTAAATGAAAGTTTGCCAACTTGGGGCAGACTTCAGAGACACAAAAAACATTTTTCCCTTCAGATATTTTATTGTGATTTTAGATTAGCAGAAACAAGCAAATACCAACCTCAACAGTGAAGCATCACTCATTGCACATTACCTATGAATCACAGGCAAAACAGACCCCAACACACCTTGGAATTAAAAAAAAAAAACAATATCCAGTGATTCTTCCATAGTTCAAGTTCTTTTTACCTGCACCCTCAGAGATGAAATGCAGCAAGACTTAACCTTAACTAGTTTCCCCAAAGATGGCTACTTAATAATCTCATGAAAAAAGTAACTTTTCCCCAAGTCTAACCAAACCCTTATCAGCTGAGCAGTCACCAATAACACGGATTTTAAGATTTTTTATATATATATATATATATATATATATATATATATATATATATATATATATACACACACACACACACACACACACACACACACACACACACACACACACACACACACACACACACACACACACACACACTGAGGATTATGATCAGATCATCACCCCTAACTAACTTATTATGTGTTCAAGACATGGCTGCCAAGAGATTCACCTCAAGGGAGAGAAACTTGAAAGGTGAATCTTGGCATCCATGTTGAGAACACATAATAAACGGTTAGATCAGTGATATCTGATCATAATTATTTCTAGTGGATGGAGCTTTATGTGCCCCATGTACTCCTAGTTACAAAAAGAAATCAAAATGTTTTGCCATAAAACACTTAGCAGACACTGTCAGAGAGGTAGTGTAACACAGTCCATGACGTCTACACTCACCTTTCATGTCTCTTTAACTATCCTGATTTTCTTAGAACTTCTGGATTACTGCTTCATATTTTTGGTCAGTTTCTCAAAATTTGTGGTTTTCAGACAAACCACTGAGGACTGAAGTTATTAAATAATGATATATATGTTAAGTTTCAGACTCTGTATCCTTTAGAAAATATGGGCAAACACACATCCTGTTATTTTAACTACCTTTTATGTTTTAAAGAGGAAGTTTAGGATACCTTACTGGTACTGACAACAGGCAGAAACAAATATTTTGTTCTGCTGCTGTCATTTGTTGGTCAGTACTGGCAGATTTTACTGAGGAGTGCTAGACCCGACCTTAGCAACACAAGCAGGGGGTACTTAACAATTAAGTTTGGATCTCACACCACTCTAGCACTTAACTGATTTTCTTTTTCTGAATATCAGACCTTAATCAGTGTGCTGAATTTGAACTGCATTTGCTAATTGTGAAGAAGCTTTACTAAGTAAAGGGATGAAAGTGATGACTAAATTTTTTTTCAGATAAGCTCTGAATTTTAGTTGTAACACTTGTGATTTTTATTGTTTTAGTACACTGCAGTCAAGGACAAAGTTTTCTAGTATTTTAAAATTTGTACAGTATAAATGGTATATATGTACTAATAATAGTATGCATTTCCAATCTGCATCTAGATACTGCTCAACTGAATAGGTTAACTAATTAAACAGTTTGCTGCAGCTGTGGTATGTTTTTGATCAGATCACTGAAGCTTGTACAGTTGTTAACAGCTCAAGGTGTCATTTGCTCCTATTTTGTTGCTTACTTCACACTGTAATTAGATCATAATACTCGCATACTCGTGAGTTGTGCATGATCTGAAGTTGGTGTACCTCAAGATGGAGCAAGGTAGGTATTGAACTTCCTGTGATTGCCCTTTCTCTGAGTTTCAGTAACATCAATGGGTATGTGGAGGCAAAGTCCCCCCATATGGTGAGCACAGGGGGAATCTTGATTCCCCACCAGCAAAAACACTTTTAATCTGGGTTACATCTGCCTGTAAAATGATCCTGAATAGATGCATTAAGGAAAACTTATCTACATGAGTGGTCATTTTTCCAAATTATGGTGAATGAACTAAAGTGATGTACTATGGAAAAGCTGAGTATGCTGTTGATCCCAAGCAGATCTCAAAGTAAGGGCACCTGGACATCTTGATGATATTAGGTGGCTAAACAATTTTCAAATATTATAAAACTACCACAGCCACCTTTAAATGCATGATTCTTTATGTGCTGCATACATCCTCTAGATGGAAAAGGGAGAAACAGAAGTATCCTGAATGTCTTAAAGCTAGAGTGGCTTCAAATTATAGAACAAAGGGACATAAACCAAAACAAGCAGCCAATTAAAACTGTTAGTTCAGCATTCCAGCAGGGATGTTAGCTCCATATAAATGATATAACTTAAACTGGAATGGTAGCTAGTACCGTCATATAACATACATGCACAGATACACAGTACAGCCAGCATTAATCCTGACATAAAACTGAGATTTTCAAAACAAAAACACACCCACAAAACCAAAAAAGGGAACCACTACTGAATATCAGTTTAAATACTGAAGAAAGACAGGAAGTATGACCATTGAAAAATTGCCTTTTCACTGTCTTTTGTAGCACACTCTAATTCATTGTGGATTACATCTCTGAATCCAGACATCTGACTTCAATAACTATGTTATCAGCTCTTGCAATTCATGTAAATGCATTTGATGTTACCATCAACAGTAACTTTCATTCTATAAACACACCTAAAATGAATGCCGTTTCATCTGAGCATATAAGTTTAAGCAAACTTATCTGAAGTTGCTATTTGTTCTAAATTTGTTGAAAACTACACAAACTAAAGCTGAAACAACACAAATAATTCGGAATTTTTTTTACTTAAAATAATAAAAATTAACTAATTATACATTAGGAATAATACATAACAGGTGTGCATCACAGTGAGAGTTATAAAGCATGGCAAGAGTGTTTGACCACAGCTACTCCGAAGCGGCTAATTACTACAATAACAAGACAGTCTTAACAAGCATTATTCCTATGATATCAAGCTCTGCACTGTCACAGTTTAAACAATACTACTTATTTAAAATACTTTACACTTTGTGCATCAAATGCTTAGTAACAATTGCTTGAGCATTTTAAACTGTTAGCATTCTGCTGATGTGTGTAACTGATGGGTGTCATTATGTTAAAAAAAGTAGTGCATACAAAGTACAGTTGTGAAAGTAAACGCATTACAACAATAGATGTTCAAATGAACACGGCTGTAGTATCCTTAGCTATACAGGGTTATATCCTGCCAAAGATATAACAGCTGGCCAGCTTCCAAAACTTCAGGCACTTTCCACATGCCCAAACTCTCAGGCAGCTCAAGCTGAGCTGACAAAGACAACTTTGGGTACCAAGCACTTCAGAGCTTTCCCGTCAACAGAGACAGGGAGGCTGGTCCGTGAAAGGACAATGTTAGGAAGAACAAAAATAAATAACTACACCCTGGCACACTAAAAAACAAGGTGAATGGAGGGAGGGAGTGACTACTGCAGAAATGATGATTCGAACATCTACTGTGATGATACATTCAGCTTACAAAACTGTACTACGTTCTTCATATTGATCACTGCTGCAGTAGCCTAAGCTACATGGGTAGATTACCATAGCTTAAAACGACTGGGAGGTGGAAGGAAAAAATTCCAGGAGCCCCTGGAGAATGGTCCCTGCAACACCTGACCTAGACCTAGAGAAAGAATCAAGCTCATAGTGCTTTATAGTAGTATGTATAGAGGAACAAGTTGCAGCATCTAGAATACTTCTAGAATCCAACCCTTTCCAAAAAGCAATAGATGAAGCCAAGGTCCTGGTAGAATGGGCCTTAACCTTGCCTGGAATAGTTTTGTTATGGTGAGTGAACAAAAGGTAATAGCCTTACACAGTCATTTGGAAATAGTCTCTTTTGACACAGGTTTTCCCTTCTTCTCAAGAAATGAGCAACTGATCCGAAAATCTGTAAGATTTAGTTCTGTCAAGATAGTACCCGAGCTGTCTGTGGATATCCAAGGTAACAAGTATCCTTTCTCCCTCATTTTCTAATTCAGGGAAGAAAATGGGAAGCTGGATAGTTTGGTTTAAAGAAAGTTCAGATAACACTTTAGACACAAAAGCAGGAATAGTTCTAAAAGAAGCCCTGTCCCTGTGGAAAATTAGATAGGGTTGATGCAACATAAGAGCTTGCAACTCAGATACCCTTCTTTCAGAGAACAGAGCAATCAATAAAACTGTTTTCCGTGTTAAGAACCTCAAGTCAGACAGATCAGCTCGTTCAAATGGAGCAAGTGTTCGCTTCTCCAACACAAAATTAAGATCCTAAGGAGGGGCCACCGGTTTTCTTGGAGGCTTCTTATGAAAAACCCCTTTCAAAAACATTTTGGCATGAAAATGCATTGAAACAAGAGGATCCACAGGCAGACATGCTTAAATGGCTGATAAAAGACCTTGATAAAGGAGTAAGAAAGGCCATACAATAGCAACTCACACAAATGTTGCACAACCAGAGAACGACTAGGCCTGAATGGATGCTGGTTTTGTTGTTGGCACCAAAACATTTTCCATTTGCTAATATACAATTTTCTAGTAGAAGGCTTTCTTGCTTCTAGCAGTATGTACCTGCTGCGCACTCTCAGTAAACAGGTGCCTAAAAGGAATTAAGAACCTATTATCCAGGCAGTCAATTAAAATTGACTGGGGTCGGGGTGTATCAAACACCCCCTGTTCTTGTATGAGTAGATCCAGTCTGTGGAAGAAGATTATGGTAATTACTCCGGTCCATTTCTAAAAGAAGGAAGAAAGTACAGTTGTGTACACCTACCATAAATGTAGATGTTTGAGTGTCTTCACTGTTGCAGTCATGACTGTAGGGTTTTCCCCTGCCGGCAGGCAGTCCTCGGTCGGCCAGAATCCCAAAGTCTGGGTCCGGCGTCGGCTGTTCAACCACGCTCCCTGACGTCAGAGCGCCAGGAGTACAAAGCTGACAGCCGACGCCATTTTCTCCAGTTTTTCTTGCCCCAGATGTCAGGAGTCCCAAAATGAAAAAGGTCCCATATCCTTTGCAAATACACCTCAGAAGAATTGTGAAAAAAGGAACCACACAAAAGTAAAAATAAGAGGGGATAGGAGGGAGGGAAACCCAGACTGCAACAGTGAAGACACTCGAACATCTACATTTATGATAGGTGTACACAACTGTACTATGTTCATCGTGTTTCACTGTTGCAGTCATGACTGTAGGGTAGAATCCCAAAGCTGAAAGAAAGGGAGGTGGTCATAAAGAAGAAGGGGGGCTAAAAGGCCCTGCAAGACTGCAGAGGCAAAGCCTGCCCTAGACTTAGAGTAGAGAGGTAGATTGTAGTGCTTAGAAAAAGTATGCACTGAACTCCAAGTTACAGCTTCCAAAATGTCCTTGGTAGGAACTCCCCTGAGAAAAGCCGCAGAAGTGGCAGCAGCTCTGGTGGAATGAGTCCGTATACTCCCTGGGATTTGCTTTCCATGGTGAGAATAACAAAATCTGATTCCATGAGCAATCCATTTAGAAATGGTCTGTTTTGAAATGGCTTTACCTTAGGAACTTGAAGCATAAGAAACAAACAATTGCTCTGATTTCCTGATGTCCTTGGTTCTGTCCAGGTAAAAACGTAGTTGTCTGTGTACATCCAAGGAATGTAAGATCCTTTCCCCTTTATTTTGAGGAGTGGGGAAAAAAGTAGGCAAGTGGATAGTCTGATTTAAAGCCACTTTGGAAACCACCTTAGGCATGAAGGTAGGATTAGTCCTCAAAGACACTCTGTCTTGATGAAAAATAATATAAGGCTCCACAGCCATAAGAGCTTGTAACTCTGAAATTCTCCTGGCAGAGGTTAGGGCTAACAGAATAGCTGTCTTCCAAGATAAAAACTTGATGTCAGAAGAGGCGGCAGGCTCAAAAGGAGGCAAGGTCAGTTTTTCCAAAGCATAGTTAAGATCCCAAGCAGGAATGGGAGGAGATCTAGGAGGTCTTAAGTTCTTAGCTCCCCTGAGAAACTGTCTCATGAGCTGGTGGGAAAAAATTGGAGGGTCTGTATTATAATGAGCAGAAATAGCACAGGCATGAATCTTAATGGAAGAGAAAGAGAGGCCCTTATGTAAGAGATCTGTCAAGTAAAGTAAAATTAAAGGAATGTTCAGAAGAAGAGGATCAGAATCCTGAGCCTGCATCCAGGAACAAAATCTTTTCCATTTTCCTGCATAAGATTTTCTAGTACTAGGACGTCTGGCTTCCAAAATGACATCCATAACCTGCTTGGGTAGGAAAGAAGAAATCAAAGGCCCTGGATTAACCAGGCCGCCAGGCTGAGAGTTCTGACATGAGAGTGTAGAACCTGACCCTGATGTTGGGACAGAAGGTTCGGAAACTGAGGTAAAACCCAAGGGGGCTCCAGACATAGGTTTTTTAGAGTTGGGTACCAAAACTGTCGAGGCCAATTTGGGGCCAGCAAGATTATCATCTTGGGCTTGTCCTGTTTTATCTTTAATAATACCCGTGGAAGAAGAGGAAGAGGCGGAAAGGCATATCCCGAAAGGTTCCTCCAACTGAATGATAGGGCATCCACTTTCCAAGCTTCTTTGTGGAAAGTCCTGGTGCAAAAATTCTGTAGTTGATGATTGAGGTGGGATGCAAAGAGGTCTATGTGAGGACATCCCCAGACTGCTGTTATCATCCTGAATATTTTGGTGTCCAGCATCCATTCGTGTGGATCCGAAAGGTTTCTGCTCTGACTGTCTGCCAGGAAGTTTAGCTTCCCTGGTAGAAACTGAGCTTGAAGGTCCAGATTGCAAGCTAGAGCTGTGTTCCATAGTTCCATGGCTAGTCTGCAAAGGGGGTAGGAATGAGATCCCCCTTGCTTGTTTATGTACCACATAACTGTGGTGTTGTCTGTCCGTATTAGTAATTGTCCTGGATGTAAAAGATTCCTGAAGGCCAGTAGAGCTTCCTGGACGGCTAACATTTCCTTTAAATTGATATGCAGGTGCTTCTGATCCTTTGTCCAAAGGCCCTGCAGACAGTTGCCCTGAAAATGGGCTCCCCAAGCATAATCTGAGGCGTCCGTGGTTAGAATCTGAGTGGCAGGAGGCAGACAGAAGGGTTTCCCTTTGTTTAGAGTACATGCCCTGGACCACCAAAGAAATTCCTTTTGAAGGCAAGGAAGGACGGAGATCAGTATGTCTAAACTGTGGCAATGCTGAGACCATACACTTTTTAGGTACCACTGTATTTTCCTCATGTGTAGACTTGCATATGGTACGAGAAGGATGCAGGAGGCCATGTAACCCAGAGCCTGCAGGAATCTCCTTGCAGATAGCTGAGTTAAAGTTGCCAAGGTTTTGAAAGTTGAAGCCAGCTGTAACTGTTTTTCGGATGTTAGAAATGCCATCTGGGTTGTGGTGTTTAGAAGAGCACCCAGAAAAATAATCTGTTGTGAGGGTGTCAAATTTGACTTTTTTATGTTTACAGAGAAACCCAGGAACTTGAGGAGGTTCTGAACAAATTCTAGATGCTGGAGTAAGACATCCTTGCTGTCTGCCTGAATTAGACAATCATCCAGATAAGGTTAAATTTGAATTCCCTTGAGTCTGCAGTAAGCTACTACTGGAGCCAGGCATTTGGTGAAGACCCTGGGCACAGTAGACAATCCAAAGGGCAGTGCAGAGAATTGAAAGTGCCTCAATCCGGCCTTGAACCTGAGGTATTTTCTGTGTTCCTGCCTGATGGGAATGTGTAAATATGCCTCCTTTAAATCCAAAGTTACCATCCAAGCATCTCTGGACAGCATTGGAAGTAGCTGCTGTACAGTAAGCATCTTGAATTTTGGAATCTCTAGAAAGGTGTTCAAGACTGACAGATCCAGAATGGGTCTCCATGAGTTTTACTTCCTGGGGACTAGAAAGAGCCTTGAGTAAAAACCTTGTCCCATCTCTGAAAGTGGAACCAGTTCTATGGCTTTCATAGCCAAAAGAGCTTCCACCTGGTTTAAGGCCTCTGTCCATTGATGTTTTGGAAGGTCTGGCCATCCGCTTGGCCTTGGCAGGGTATGAAAATGGAATTTGTAACCTCTTAGAACCACATCCAGAACCCACTTGTCTTGGGTTATACGAGTCCAATTTTGATAAAAAAGAGAGAGTTTTCCTCCGAGAGGGGCTTCCAGGCAAGAAGTTCCTGCAGCCCAACAGAGGGAGTCATTGAGTTTGTTTCCTATGAGTTTGTGACCTGTCCTCTCCTCCCCAGGGGTAGAAGCAGTCCACTGTCTTGGTCTATAAGAACCTTGTGTTTGAGGCCTTCCTCTGGAGCATCTATATCTACCCCTCTGAGGCCTGTCTGAAGTGGGAAAGGACCAATTTTTAGAAGGCCAATTTCTGCTAAATCTTGGTGGCTGTACTTGTAAGAAATCTTTAACTGTTTGCATGGATTTCGCCTTATCCTCCATCTTTTTAATCACTTCTTCAGCTTTTGATCCAAACAAAACATTATGCTGAACAGGAACATCCAATAATTTAGCTTTCACTTGTTCTGGCAAATTTTGTTCCTTTAGCCATGCATGCCTTCTAATGACTGTGCCGGAGGCAGCAGCCCTACAAGAAGCCTCCAGGGCATCACATCCACAGTGTAAACCATGCTTTCCAACTTGCTCAGTGGCATGCAATAAGTCATGTAATTCCTTATCATCTGCACAGGCAGAAATGGAAGTAAGCTTTTGTTTTAAAACAGACAAGATAAATTGCTGGTATTTCAGCATATGAAACTGACAGTTTAAAGCCCTGATGGACAAAGTAGCAGAAGTGTACACTTTTTTGCCCCATCTTTCTAAAGATCTAGAGTCCTTTTCAGTGGGAATGGGATTTTTGGCAGAAGCGGCCTTAACTCCCTTAGGGCCCTGAGAAATGGTTTCAGGGTCAGCAGAAGGGTTCTTGTATAAAAACTGGTGGGAATCAGGAACCCTGTAATATCTATCCGGCTTGACAGGAGCAGGAGGAAAAGAATCAGGGGTTAAATTAGCCTCCGAAAAAGCATCATCCACAATATCCAAAACAGGAGGAATAGCCAGGGGTCTATGTTGGGGGAGAAGAAGAAAATCCCTTAGTCTTTTCTTAGATTCTGAATACTCCTGTCCTTCCCAGTGGAAATGTTCCCTCATTTCATGCAAAGTTTCCCCAAAAGAGAAATCCTCAGGGGGAGAAGCTGAGGGAATAGATTCCTCAGCATCAGAATCCTCATAAGGAGGGAAAGAATATTCCTGGTCAGAAGAGGAAACTGAAGAAACAGAAGCCTGATCAGAGGAATCATAATAAACATCTTGCCTTGGCCTTTTATCTGGAGGGGGATGTGAACCTCTAATCATAGTAAGTAAATCCTCCACCATCTTGAGTAACTGTTTCTGTGACTTGGGAGCCGGTTCAGAAGAGGCCTGTGTTGCAGTCTTTGATTTAGAAGGAGTCTTTGCTTTTGTCTTTGCCTTTATTATGAGCTGAGTAGGCCTGAAAACCCCTTCGGAAGCCGGTACCTGCACAGCGGCTGCGGACCCATCCGTAGGAGCATTGTCCGAAGGTCCTGCAATAGAGATATTTAAAGGCCTTGTTGGCTCCTCATGAGAGTCCGTTTCGGCCATCAGTTCTGAAATGGCCGACGACAGGGGCTGCAAAAGTGCCTCAATGACGACGGCCGACCCTGAAGCTGGCTCCGCTTGTGCGCTATCATCAGATTTGGACCTTGGAGGCCTGTCTTTATCCTTGCGACATTTGTGAACTCCGGTAGCCGGAACTGTATCCGACGACATTTTGTAGTTAAAGCGCCTACTGAAGTAATGAAAAGCAAAATCGTACCTTCGTTTAATTGTACGTTGATTGAATCTAGCACAAAACAGACAACTAGCTATGTCGTGGTCAGGGCCTAAGCAAGGAATACAGTAAGAATGAAAATCCTTATGAGGTATTTGCTTCCCACATGAAATGCAATTATTAACTTTTTCTGACATCGGACTGGAGCAAGAAAAAGTTTCCCCAATAGGGTACTTAGCTTTGAGTGGAGAAGAAAGTCTTCGGATTGAAGTTTATCAGAAAAAATCGTCAGGAGTCAGCCGACCGGCACTTGCGAACTGCTATCATCGCACGACAAGAAAGACTGGAGAAGATGGCGTCGGCTGTCAGCTTTGTACTCCTGGCGCTCTGACGTCAGGGAGCGTGGTTGAACAGCCGACGCCGGACCCAGACTTTGGGATTCTGGCTGACCGAGGACTGCCTGCCGGCAGGGGAGAACCCTACAGTCATGACTGCAACAGTGAAACACGATGAACATCCATGGTTGCTTGGACAATTAGGGAGTCACCACAATGATTTGGGGGGATTACTTCTGAATCTTCAGAAGTATCCTGGATATTAGTGGAAAGTGTGTAAAAACATACAAGAACATTCCTGTACAAGGAAAAGAAACAGCTTCTGTCTTCTAGACCTTCTTGCATGTAGTCCTACAGCAGAATATTGCCAGCTGAGAAGGAGGCAAATAGTTCCACTTGAGGAATTCCCCACAGATGGATCTTGTAAGACCCCTCTGATCTAGTTTAAATTTGTAACAGTCTGCCCTTGTCCTGCTCTGACAGAATGTAGGATGCCTGCAGAGTAACATTGTGCTGTGAAACAATATCCCAAGCTAACAAAGATAGTCTGCACAGGGGATATGACCTGGTGCCCCATTGCTTGTTAATGTATCAGGTGACTGTGGTATTCTCTGTAACAACTTGAAGAAGTGCCAGAGTCCAAGGA